>NC_059256.1:5117406-5119906 GCF_017591435.1 Portunus trituberculatus | reverse complement strand
ACAACAAAATAAACAAAAAAAAACACACACACACACAGACAGACAGACAGACACACACCTGAATAAATTAACAAGTCCCATTGTCACCACAGTAATCCACACACTGGCCGTTTGGGGGTCGTTTTTCCCCGGGATCACCACCCCTGCCCCCCCGGACGCCCCCTGAGTGAGTGCGTGTATGAGGGCAGTGTTGGTGTGGGCAGGGAGCACCTCGGGTGGTGGGTGGGCAGCAAAGAGTGCGTGAAGGGCCTGAAGAGCACTGGTGTTTATAAGCGACTGCCCAACTTGCATTATTGATAGGAGGCACTCACATACAGCCTGTTTGGGAGAGAATGGGAGAGTGAGTGAGAGTGGTAGAGGTGCGGGAGGGTGTGGGAAGGGTGTGTGGAGCTGTGGTGTGGCTGTGGAAGGCCTGCAAAATCTGTGAAGAGGAGAAATTAAAAGCAGCTTTCAAGATTTTAGAAAGTAACATACAGCCTATTTGGGAGAGTGTGGGAGAGTGAGTGAGAGTGGGAGAGGTGCAGGAGGGTGTGGGAAGGGTGTGTGGAGCTGTGGTGTGGCTGTGGAGGCTGTGGTGTGCCTGTGGAAGGCCTGCAAAATCTGTGAAGAGGAGAAATTAAAAGCAGCTTTCAAGATTTTAGAGAGTAACATACAGCCTATTTGGGAGAGTGTGGGAGAGTGAGTGAGAGTGGGAGAGGTGCGGGAGGGTGTGGAAAGGGTGTGTGGAGCTGTGGTGTGGCTGTGGAGGCTGTGGTGTGGCTGTGAAAGGCCTGGAAAAGCTGAGAAATTAAAAGCAGCTTTCAAGATTTTAGAGAGTAACATACAGCCTATTTGGGAGAGTGTGGGAGAGTGGGAGAGGTGTGGGAGGGTGTGGGAAGGGTGTGTGGAGCTGTGGTGTGGCTGTGGAGGCTGTGGTGTGGCTGTGGAAGGCCTGCAAAATCTGTGAAGAGGAGAAATTAAAAGCAGCTTTCAAGATTTTAGAAAGTAACATACAGCCTATTTGGGAGAGTGTGGGAGAGTGAGTGAGAGTGGGAGAGGTGCGGGAGGGTGTGGGAAGGGTGTGTGGAGCTGTGGTGTGGCTGTGGAGGCTGTGGTGTGGCTGTGAAAGGCCTGGAAAAGCTGAGAAATTAAAAGCAGCTTTCAAGATTTTAGAAAGTAACATACAGCCTATTTGGGAGAGTGTGGGAGAGTGAGTGAGAGTGGGAGAGGTGTGGGAGGGTGTGGGAAGGGTGTGTGGAGCTGTGGTGTGGCTGTGGAGGCTGTGGTGTGGCTGTGGAAGGCCTGGAAAAGCTGAGAAATTAAAAGCAGCTTTCAAGATTTTAGAAAGTAACATACAGCCTATTTGGGAGAGTGTGGGAGAGTGGGAGAGGTGTGGGAGGGTGTGGGAAGGGTGTGTGGAGCTGTGGTGTGGCTGTGGAGTCTGTGGTGTGGCTGTGGAAGGCCTGGAAAAGCTGAAAAATTAAAAGCAGCTTTCAAGATTTTAGAGAGTAACATACAGCCTATTTGGGAGAGTGTGGGAGAGTGAGTGAGAGTGGGAGAGGTGTGGGAGGGTGTGGGAAGGGTGTGTGGAGCTGTGGTGTGGCTGTGGAGACTGTGGTGTTGCTGTGGAAGGCTTGGCGATGCTGTGAACATGAGAACTTAACAAGGAGACTTAAAAATTTACAGTGACTTAAATATAGTGTGTTTGGGAGAGTGTGGGAGAGTGCGTGAGAGTGGGAGAGGTGCGGAAGGATGTGGGAAGGGTGTGTGGAGCTGTGGTGTGGCTGTGGAGACTGTGGTGTTGCTGTGGCAAGCTTGTTGATGCTGTAAGAAGGAGGACATGATAAAGAGACAAAGATTTTAGAGAGAGTTACATAGAGCCTGTTTGGGAGAGAGTGGGAGAGTGGGAGAGGTGCGGAGAGTGTGGGAAGGGTGTGTGAACCTGTGGTGTGGCTGTGGAGGCTGTGGCATGGCTGTGAAAGACGTGAGAAAGCTGTGAAAAGGAGGACATGACAAGAGACCAGTTTGGAGACAGTGAAGCTTTGAGAGAGGTGTCACGTTAAAAGCTTACAAACAAAGCTTTAAAACAGAGAAATAACACATAACACACAACAAAATAACCAATAGGGAACACCAGCAACACCAGAAGAACACAGAGACACCAACCTTGAGCTGTTTTTTGGGCAAGAAAGCGATAATCTGTCTCAACAACACCATGGTATGTAAAGTTGTTTTTGCGTTCCCATCTTCAGTCGATCGCCGCAGATTCACCAGGCAAAATTCCGCTGCTGCTGCTGCTGCGGGGTGCCTGGCGGTGCTGTCTGCTGCGGTGCTGGTGGAGAGAATCGCTGTGGTGTTGTACTGGCCAGCCCTGCGAATCTGAAGCAGTAGCAGCAGTAGTAGCAGCAGTAACAGAAGTAGTAGTAGCTGTAAAAACATCGTCACACACACACACACACAGATACACCCCATTTTCTACACCCCCTGAGAGTCTACACCCCTCATGACACCCCGCAAGGCT
>NC_059256.1:5079906-5112406 GCF_017591435.1 Portunus trituberculatus | reverse complement strand
ACAACCAAACCTAACACAACCAAACCTAACACAAACAAACCTAACACAAACAAACCTAACACAACCAAACCTAACACAAACAAACCAAGCACAACCAAACCTAACACAACCAAACCAAGCACAAACAAACCTAACACAAACAAACCTAACACAAACAAACCAAGCACAAACAAACCTAACACAACCAAACCTAACACAACCAAACCTAACACAACCAAAGGGGGTTAAGGTGAAATACTATTAAAATTTCTACACACTGACTTTGGGGAGAGATTGTGGGGGGCAGAGGGGACGGGGGGCAGTTATTGGAGGAGAGATGGGGGGAAGGGGGCAGGCCTACAACTAACCTAACCTATTATTAATTTCCACTAGGCCTACACCTAACCTAACAAGAGACACATTAATTTACAAACATTTCAAGATCATGCCTTTAGTGTTACTGCAGTATGAGCCAACACACCACACACCACTACACACACCATATACCACTACACACCACACCATACACCACACACCACTACACACACCACACACCATACAACACTACACACACCACACCACACACCATACACCACTAAACACCACACCACACACCACTAAATACCACCACACACACACACACACACACACACACACACACTACACGTGACTACACACACACACACACACACCATACACACACACACACCATACACACACCACACACACACACACTACACACCACACATACACACACACACACACCACACACACTACACACGTGACTACACACACATACACCACTACACACACACACACTACACACCACACCACACACACACTACACACACACACCACACACACACACACATACCACACACCACACCACTAAACACCACACACACCACTAAACACCACACACCACTACACACACCAAACCACCTCAGGACAGTATGTAGGTAGGCCTGAGTTTATATTTACACTCCTAGGCCTACCAGTGGATAGATAAGGTCACAGTAAGGTCACAATAAGGTCACAGTAAGGTCACAATTCAACATAACAAAAAAAACACCAAGAATTAGATAAAAAATAAAAAAAATAATAAAAGCCAGACGTCCATCAGACACGACACACTGCTAGTACACCTGTTTGACACGATACACCCTCACCACCACCCTGCCACGCCCACACACGCCCCTGCCTCACCCCTGCCACGCCCTCACGCCCCCCCTACCCCTGCAGTAGTAATAGTAACAGTAATAGTAAGAATAGTGAGTGAATATTGATACGCACCTTTTACTCTGGCTCTCCACAACACGTGCTGACCTCTTGCCCCGTCTTGCTCTGGGGAGGTTATTGTTATTTTTATTATTTTTTCTATTTTTAAGCAGTATAGTGTAATGAAATATGTAGATAATTAATGTGGGTTGTTTTTCTATTACTTTTGTTGATATTGGTTCTGTAGTTTTTTATTTTATTTATTTAATAGTGCTGATTTCTCGTTCTGTCTTGCTCCGGGGAGGTCTTTGTTATTTATTTATATTTTTCAATCTTAAAAGCAATGTAGTGTAATAAAATGTCTAGATAATTAATAAGTGTTATTTTTATATCACTTTTATTAATATATATTTGGTATTTTCATTTTTTTCTTATATTTTACCAATATCTCATGGCAAGATTAATTTTAGCTTTCCACTGAAGATGATCTAATAAAAATGGCTGTTCTAAATTAATAGCGGTGTTTTTTGTAGTATTAGTGATTCAATTTCAAGGAGTATTTAGGTTACATATATCTAGATTTAATTGTAGACTTGGAATGAAACTCTGCGCGGGACTTTTGGATGGATTAAAAGCGGCGCTCTCACTAACATCGCTAATAAACACCCAAAAACACAAAAAACTAACTAAAAAAAACACCCAATATCATCCCCAACACACCTAAAACTACTTAAAACACCCTAAACACACTCAAAACACCATACAACACCTCAAAATGCTCCCAAACACACTCAAAACTCACTAAACACAACCAATATACTCCAAAATCGTCCACAACACATACCAAACCACTTACAACACCCAAAACACCATGCAACACCTCAAAACTCACTAGAAACACCCAGTACACACACCCAACACACCCCAAACCACTTACAACATGCAAAACACACTCAAAACATCTTGCAATACCTCATAATGCCCCAAATACACCTAAAATTTACTAGAAACACCAAATATACACCAAATCACCCTCACACACCCCCAAAACACCCCTAACACACACCCACACACCTTAAAACACTCAGAACTACCCCAAAATACACTCAAAACACCCTGCAACACCTCAATATGCCGGAAAATACACCCAAAACACTCAAAACTGCCCCAAAACACCATGCAACACCTCAAAATGCCCCCAAAACACACTCAAAACATGCCAGTACTCAAATACACCTCCACACCACACTCAAGGCACGTCAAATACACCTAAGAGGCTTAAAACACACTATATATACCCAAAACACACTTATAATACCCCCAAACACCCTGCAACACACTTAAAACACCCCAAATGTGTCCCAAATCCAACACAATGCATTATAAAGAACGTTAGGATTAAAAGGGACACTTACCTAAATATTACACCTTGGCTCCTTCTCCTATTCCGCCTCTATTTCTCGTTTCTTGTTCGTCCTCCTCCTTTGTTTGTCCTTCTTCTTCCTTCTGTTGCTTCCGTGTTGACGTGTGAGCCTAGAAACACATCAAAACACAAGATATTACACAAAATATTGAGGAGAAGGAGGTTGACTTAAGTATTGTGACTTGGCTTCTCCTCCTCTTCCTTCTCTCTTTCTCCTTCCTTCCTCCTTATCCTCCTTTATTTCTCCTTTCTACTTCCTTCTGCTACTAGTATCTACACACCTGAACCCTGAAACACACGAACACACGCAGGAATCACCAGATATTAGGCAAAATATTGACGAACTGCGGGTTTGGAAAAGAGGCGGCAGCCCGGGGCGATAGTGAGTCACCACCTGGGCTGTGGTCATCACAGAGAACGGGAGCGGGGTCACTCGGCTAAATTACGTAAATCATTTCATTTTAAAAATGACTTTTAGAAAAAACGAAGCCACGGCCGAATGCTTGTTATTTTATGACGTGATAAATAGTAAAACTAAGTTTAAAAATATCAAAACAACTCCAGCTTAACTAGTTTTCAAAAAATGTCTAAATTAAGTATGCTAAATATAAAACAACATTCAAACTCATAAATCTGCTAAAACGCCCTGCAAAGTCAAGCCATTTTCACTTGGCGAGTGTTTTACCACATTTGAGGGAGTGTGAGGTATCTTTCAAGGCATTCCACAGCGAGTTACACCGAGAACCACAAACGTCACCAAATAAAATAAAGAAAAATAAGACGTTTTTCAACACCACCAAACACCATTTCAAAGTCCACATATTTCACTCAATAGATTGATTTCACGCCTAAAAGAGGACAGCCGATCCTTTGACACCACAAAGGCCCACTTATACCTTCAAATAAGAAACCTCAAAATTCGAGAGGGAAATTTTGACCGTTGAAAAGCCTTTAACACACGCCATAAAACACCACTAAACGCCACATATTTACCCAACACAGGCGCGCAACACACTTCAAACACAACGAAACATTTATACAAACCATAAAAACACACCATGGAAGCGTAATATTACCCTCACGAAATATTAGAAAAAAGTATTGGACCGAGCAGGCTGCCAGGGGGAGGGTGGCGGGGACCGGAGGGTAGGTAACATCCGGGGACCTGGAGGCGGGAACAGCGGCGGCGCGGGGTCCATATGTTGCCTTTAAAATCTCACCACAACAAAATGAAGCTTTGTCGGGAAGAAATGACCATGGGAGATGACATGGTAGACTGGTGGGTGCACTCTGGCACATGTTTGGCTTACTGTGAGTGAAGGACGCAAATAACAACGGCGAATATACACAACTTGCCTCTATGACCGCTTGTTTACCTAATCACCTTTACAAATCTGGGTACAGTTCGAGGTATTTTCACTCCCGTAGGTAAATGGAGGCCCAAGATAAGCGAATGGCCTTAAACACACCTTGAGTAAGTGAAGGAGGGGTGTGGTGAAGGCTGCAGGTCATGGTGGCTTGCCTTGCACTGCTGGTTCACTCTTGTCTTGCCGATTGTGCTGCTAAAAACTGCCTGGGAATATGCTAACACTTCACTTCATTGTGTGTGTGTGTATTTAGCTTGGTTCTGTGTGTGTTTTGAGTATCTATGGCTGTGCGTGAATGCGTCTGGGTGTGTAGATAGACTGAGCAGTAAACCAAAACACCACCGCCAGCACCACCACCACTGTATGTGCGTGAAGGCTGTGCTGTCTGTACGGTAACATAACATAACATAAATAATAGGATAACAAAGGGCCACCAGGGCCCATCTAGGTTATCCTGTTTCAGTCGCACAGCGACCTCGTCATCAGTACTTAAAGATACACTTACAAGTACACAATACATTAATAAATTTCTTATAAAAACTATCATGCAGCGCTATACATAATTATAAATCTAATAAATTGAAGTGCTTATCTAATCTGTTTTTGAACATTGTCAAACTAGTGCTATTTACAACCCTCTCTGGCAATGCATTCCAGAAGTGTACCACCCTATGACTAAAGAAATATTTTCTTCTATCTAACCTGCAGCCTTGCTTTCTAATCTTCCTGCCATGATTTGTAGTCCTACTTCCCTCCTCTAAGGTAAAGAAAGATCTCACATCTATGTAGTTTGTATCTGAGAACATTTTAAATAACTCTATCATATCCCCTCTTATACATCTCCTCTCAAATGAAAACATGTTTAATTCCTTTAATCTATCTCTATACTCCAGGCGCTTTAATGCTGGTATCATCCTAGTTGCTCTTCTCTGAACTGCTTCTAACATGTTGATATCCTGCCTATAGTGGGGTGACCAGGCCTGTATGCAATACTCTAAATGGGGCCTAACATAGGAATTATATAAGCTACGCACCACTTCATTACTTTTATAACTAACACACAACTGTCAATGATAACCCCATTACTACACCTATTATTAATGGGACATAATGGTTATTCTCGCTTCAGGTATCGTGGCCTTTTAAGGTGAAAGGTGCCATTTTGTACATGACAGAGGGCAGTTCCACCAGCTTGGGACACCGGTACATCCTGCGTGGACCAAGAGTAACAGAGATATTAGGGAAAATGTGGGAGGTTTGGCCGGGATGTGGTGGTGGTGGTGGTGGTGTCCGCGTGCCACTACAGGCTACCCAACGCCAGCTCCCTTAGCCATGTTGTAATCTTCCTTTCTCGTATACCTAGTGGCCATGGCGTTAATACTAGCCTTAGAGCTTTCGTTGATCTCAAGGGTGCCTTCGACAGGGCCAACAAAGATGTTATTATGGAGGAACTCATTCTCAAAGGTGTCATAGGTAGATTATTAGGATGGATCAGGGACTATTTGTACAATAGAACAGCACAGGTTTGGTTTCAAGGTGCAGTCTCCTCTGAGGAAGTGTTTGAGCTTGGAAAACCACAGAGTGGAGTCCTTAGTCCAATATACACATGCCCAAAGGTACATACACAGTATGTGTGTATGTACCTTTTTGTAGTGTGTTGAGTCAACACTTATAATAAAGGTAGCAGAAAAAAACAATGGTTTATTTGTGTTTTTATTTCATGTTTAGTATCTAAATATGATATTTCAACAATAATGAGTCACTAATGATTACAATGGAACACATGCAGCATGTTGAGTGAATTTCAGTTTTTTGAAGCATACACAATAAAAGTAACAAGCAAAAGAAGAGAGAAAAGTCAATTGGTGTACATGCAGACAAAAGCTACATAATAGTTGATCACATCAAGTACTATGCAAGATGCCACAACAGAGCATACACCATTACCACAGACCTCACACATTATTACCTTTATATATCAGCGTTCAAACTAACACAATAAGCATATCACCATTCAAAGTTACTAAATAAAAGATGCATGTTTAAGCACCTAGAAGCAGGTGGGGGTGGTTTTGTGGGAAGACCCACGTGTTTGTAAGCCCAAAATATCACTAAAGAGTATGTATGGAAAGCAGAGACGTCACACAAGCATTAAGCATTTCAACACATAGCTAGGTATCCTACATCAATGCAAACAAACAGGTTTCAATTCACAACAAAAAATCATACCATTGTCTTTCCATTCATGAAAACCAGTTAGACTGGCAATCAAGTGTATTTGGTCAAGGATATGAATGTAATGAGTGAGGCAAAGCAAAAACAATGTCAAGCAAAGCAATACAAGTGTAATAGGAAAACCTAAAGGTAATAACATTCACTTGTCATGCACAAAACTGTACTACTACAACACAATAAGCACACTTTAGTATTGCTTCAACCTAAATCAAGCAAACACCACCATAGATACAACATACCACTAATTGTTACCTTGAAAAAAAGTATTCATGCACCACACACTAACACAACACAACACTTCACAATAAACATGCTATACACAAAATAGATAACATACCTTTTCCTTCACAGGCCATATTGAAGCTCAAATCAATACAATATCATAACAATATACAGTAAGTCCTCGTTATACGGTACATGTGCGTTCCTGAAAACCTTAGCGTATATCAAAATTACCGTATACCGAACCCATTACAACATGTAACAGTAAGGAATGCGTTCCAGCACGTCAAAAGTCACCCAGACACAATTGAAAGCTACACCACTTTCTTTGCAGACGACACAAAACTTTGCAAGAAAGTTGGCTCGCACGATGAAGGTGGAACTCTACAGCAGGACTTAGATAGACTATGGGAATGGAGGAAAAGATGGGAGATGGAATTCAACATTAACAAATGTAGCATCATGGAATTTGGGAAGAGCAAAAACAGGATACAAACTTGGAGAAGAGAAGATTAAGAAGGTGGAAAGTGAAAAGGACCTGGGAGTTCTCATAACAAAGGAAATGTCCCCCAATAAACATATCAATCCAATTGTTGGTGAGACCTACAACTTACTGACAAATATTACCATTGCATTCACATATATTGATGAAGATATGGTGAAAAAGTTATTGGCATCCTTGATCAGACCACGACTGGATGGAGTATGCAGCAGTACTGTGGTCACCTCACACCAGGAAGAATATCACCAAAATTGAAAGGCTACAAAGAGCGGCCACCAAACTGGCGGCCCAACCTTGTCGGCTCTTACGTAGGAAAAGAGACTGAAGAGACTGGACTGGAGCAGAGAAGAGAAAGAGGCCACCTGTTGACCATCTACAGAATAATGAATAATATGGAGCTTCCTGATAGGATGGACCTGCTCAAGAGGGACACAAGGGACACAAGAGGACATGGACTAAAACTCACAAAAGACAACTACAGAAGAGACTTCAAGAAAAACAGCTTCCCCCATACAGTGATAGATATATGGAACGGACTGCACAGAGAGGTGGTGTGTGCAAAGTCCACCACCACCACCACCAC
This sequence comes from Portunus trituberculatus, assembly GCF_017591435.1. NCBI lineage: Eukaryota > Metazoa > Arthropoda > Malacostraca > Decapoda > Portunidae > Portunus > Portunus trituberculatus. The sequence goes on along the minus strand of NC_059256.1, from coordinate 5,104,877 downwards.
CACCACCACTTCAACACAAAATTAGACACTGAGATACACAGACGGGACACCACCACCATAGGCTCCTCCCGTAAAATACAACTAGCTAAACACACACACACACACACACACACACACACACACACACACACACACACACACACAGACAGATTGCAAGGAACCTTATCAGAATGGATAAGGGATTATTTGAAGGACAGGGAAATGAGAACTGTGATCAGAGAGACATACTCAACTTGGGTTAAAGTAACTAGTGGAGTGCCACAAGGGTCAGTGTTAGCCCCATTATGTTCCAGATTGATGTAAACGACATTCACAATGGGGTAAACAGTTCTATTAATGTATTTGCTGATGATGCAAAGCTGCTAAGAGTTATCAAAACCAGGGAGGACGTTTTGCTGTTACAGGAAGATATAAACAAGATCTAGGAATGGAGCAGGAAGTGGAAATTGGAGTTTAATGCCAAGAAATGTCACGTAATGGAACTAAGAAAGAGTAAGAGAAGACCGGTATGGAACTACCTCATGGATAAGGAACAAATAATGAAGACTAAAGAGGAAAAAGATCTGGGAGTGATTATACAGGAAAATCTGAACCCAAAAAACACATAGGCAAGATATTTGGATTATCATGTAAAATGTTGACAAATATAAGAATGACACTTCAATTCATGGACAAAGATATGATGAAAAAAATCATCACAAGCATGATACGCCCAAGGCTGGAATATGCAGCTGTGGTGTGGTCTCCACGAGTTCTGAAAAGGATATAAGAAGATTAGAACGGATACAGAAGATTGCTAAAAGATGGTGCCAGAACTAAAGGACCTAATATACAAAGAATGGCTGAAGGAAATGTGACTGCCAACCTTACAAGATAGAAGAGAATGAGGGGACCTAATAACAATGTACAAGATAGTCAATGGCATTGAACAAAATAGACAAGGAAGACCTGGTGCTGGTGACTGACAGAAGATGGAAGGACAAGAGGACATGTAAACAAGATCAGGATGAGGCAGTGTGTCAAGGATATTGGAAAATAGTTTTCCTCATAGAACGGTGGAAAAGTGGAATGCATTGAGCGGTGAAGTTGTTACACCACATAATGTGCATAACTTGAAGGACAAAATTGGAGACATGGAGACAGGACGCTACGAGGCCCGCTCCAACCCTGTACAATACTACTAGGTAAACACACATATGCACACATACACACACCTTCTTAGGATGTGCATTAATAGTAACATGGCAACAGGTCTGAGTGGCAAAATTGCCACAGCCTTGTCTTGCTCCCACCAACGGTCCGAGGCTGTCCCAGTGTGTCCCATCCCAAGCATGAACTGCAGGTTGTCTGTGATGGCGTGCTGGACCCCCCACACCTCCACCGCCTCCCTCATGGCCTGCAGGAGAGAGAGAGAGCGAGTGGTTTGGGGGTGTCTGGTTAGGCTAGCTTTGCTGAGCTTGGAAAGGAGGCTTAAATTGTCAAAAAAATGAGAAAAACCTAACAAAATGTAAGAAAAACAAAGGGAAACATTAAAAAAACACCAAAACACAGGAACAATGAATGAAAAACATACGGAAACATTAAAAAACATTAAAACACACCAATAATGTAAAAAAACAGAAAAACATTCAAAACTTCAAAACACAAGGTTCAAATCTGTGGGAGAGAGAGAAGGAGTGGTTATGGGCTGTTAGATTAGGTTACCTTGAAAACAAGTGTGTTTTGGGAATGTTTTGGTGTTTTGGGGTGTTTGGAGTGTGTTCTGTGGTGTTTATGTTGTGTTCAGTGTGTGCTTTGGTGTGTTTTGGGTGTTTTGGTGTGAGTTTGTGTGTTTTGGGTGTTTTGAGGTGTTCTGGGGTGTTTTTGGTGTGCTCAGAGTGTGCTTTGGTGTGTTTCAACACGCAGATGAGAGACACATCTAAATATCACCCAAACACATTCAAACACCACCAAACACACCCAAAGCACACTCAAAACACTCCTGAACACCCAAAACACACATCCAAATATCCCCAAACCACCCAAAACCCTCAAACACCATAAAAACACACCTAAACCCCACAAAAACACACTCTGTCACCCCAAACACCTCAGAAACACAGCCAAACCCCTCCAGTTTTTAAGAGATGTTTAATGATCTATTGACAGAGTAACATGATCTTTATCAAATCAAAAGCAGAAACACTCTTAAGAACAAACTTCCTCCTAACTGTGGACTTTGAAAACCAGTGGTCGCCTAGGTTGTATTTCTAAAAGACACTTGTTTCAACACTACTATTTCAATCACCCGCAAAAACCAACCCCCAAAAATGTGTGTGCTCTGCGCTTGACAAATCAGAATGACACGGGTTTTGAAGGGAGGTTTGATGGCTGTATTGACAGATTACATTGATATCTACCTTATCAAAAGCCACATGTGGGCGTTGAAAAGTGTGGCAACATAACCTATAGTTTAAAAAGACTCTAATTTCAGTCACACGGGTTTTTAAGGGTAGTTTGACAGATTAGTAGGACATCTACTCTATCAATAGCACAAACACTCTTACAAGAGAGAGAGAGAGAGAGAGAGAGAGAGAGAGAGAGAGAGAGAGAGAGAGAGAGAGAGAACTAGAAAGAGAGAGAAGACCGGTATGGAACTATTTGATGGGAAAGTAAAAATTAGCTTAAAATACATTAGCATCATAACACACAACAAAAATCTGAAACACACAAACAAACACAAACAAAACTGCAAAACACTTGTAATATCCAAAACACATTCAAATGCATCAAAACACATGAAACACACTCAAAACACACAAAACACACTCAAACACACCCAAACATATCAAAACACATCTAAACACACTCAAAACACATCCAAAACACCTCAAAACACACACCAAATGCATTCAAACATACCAAACACACTCAAAACACTCAAACACACCCAAACAGACCCAAAACACACCCAAACGCATTCAAACACAATCACACGCATATCTTCCTTATGTGAGTCTGTAATACACTTTGTCATCTGGGAGAAGGTGGTGATGGCGGTGGACAAAACTGTGGTGTTTTCAAAATATCCGTCCTGGACTTCAAATAAATCGGTGCACCTGCAAATGTTTGTTAGGTTATTAACACACACACACACTCAAACCACCCACACCAGCTCAAAATATTACCTCAAACCACCATAACTAAACTGCATTCAATCTATACAAGCCGTCACCACAACACACACCAGCATTCAAGCTGCCACCACAAACTCACACCACACAATCACCTCCAACACACACACACACCAAAATATCCACCAGCTAAATAAACCCACACACACACACACACAGACCACTTAAAACACTCAGCACACACCAAAATCATACACACACACACCACACACACACACACAGACCACTTAAACACACTCAGCACACACCAAAATCATACACACAAAATCATACCCACACACACACACACATGCACAGACCACTTAAAACACTCAGCACACACCAAAATCATCCCCACACACGCACAGACCACTTAAAACCCTTAAAACTAACCTAAAACACACTCAATACACCATGCAACACCTCAAAATTACTCTAACCGCACTCAGAACACACCCATATATTCAAACACCCTCTACACCACACTCAAGATATGTAAAATATACCTAAACACATCTAACACACACTGAAAACACACAAAATACACCCAAAACGCCCTGCAACACTACCAAACACACTCAAAATACTTCAGATTTAACCCCAAAACACCAAAATGCGTTATAAAGAACGGTAACATTAAAAGGGACTTACCTAAATATTGTGGCTTGGCTCCTCCTCTTCTTCCACTTCCATTTTTCCTTTCTTCTTCGTCCTCTTTCTTTTTTGTTTCTTCTACTGCTCCCATCTACACGCCTGAGCCTAGAAACACATCAAAACACTTAGAAAACACGAGATATTAGGCAAAATATTGAGGAAGTGGAGGGAGAGTACCTCTTGTGGCTTGCCTGCTCCTCCACTTATTCCTCCCTTTCTGCTTCCTTCCTCCTCACCCTCCTTTATTTATCCTTGCTTCTTCCTTCTGCTACTAATATCTACACACCTGAGCCAAGAAACACATGAAAACACGTAGAAATCACTAGATATTAGGCAAAATATCGACGAACTGGGCGGTAGGGAGGAGGGACCCGGGCCTGGGCCTGGGCTGTGACGTCATCAAGAGCGCGGCAACACTAGTGACTCGTCTGATTTACGTAAATAATTTTAAAAATGACTTCAAGAAAAAACGAAGCCAAGGCCGAATGCTTACTTTTTTATGACTTGATAGATACTTTAATTAATATCCAAAACATCAAAACATCTCCTGCTTAACTAGTTTTTAAAAACTGTCTAGATTAGGTATATAAAATGTATATAAACATTTCCGCTTATAACGCTGCCAACACGTCCAGCCATTTCGACTTTATATTTCTTTCGAAAAATATTAGACAATATAAACTCTCTTCTCAGGCATCCAACACTGACCTAGAACCAGAAGTGAACGAGTGAAAGAGCATACATGTAAAACAAAACCATTACACTCTAAACTCATTAAAAACTCTTGTAAAGTCCACCTATTTTCACTTGGCAAGTATTCTAACACATTCTACAGAGTCTGAGCTTTCTTTTAAGGCATTCTACAACGAGTTTGACCGTCAAACAGAAACGTAAACAAATAAAATCGAAAAAAATAAAACATACTTTAAACGGGACAAAACACCACTTCAAAGTCCACATATTTCACTCAATGGATTGATTTCACGCTTAAAAAAGTACAGACGATTCTTTGATCAAATATAGGCCCAGTACACCTCAAAATAAAAAAATTGAAATCGGGAGTTGGAAAATTTGGACGGTTTTGGCAGCTCCTATTTAAGCTATAAAACACCACTAAACGCCACATATTTACCGAACACAGGCGCGGAACACACTTCAAACACAACGAAATATTTAGAGAAACCATAAAAACACATCATGGAAGCGTAATATTATTTTTAGAGAATATATAAAAAAAAGTATTGGAACCCGCAGGTTGCCACTGGGGGGACAGGGGTGGTGGTCGGGGGGCGGGGCGGGGCGGGGGGGGCGGAGGTAACATCCGGGAACACTGCAGCGCTGGCTCCATAATCCTTATGTTGCATTTATTATCTCACCACAACCAAATTAAGCCTTATCGGGCAAACTTGGCCAGGAAACATGCAATGGTACAATAGTAGTGGTTCCATTCTGACACATGTTTGGCTTACGGTGAGTCAAAGAAGCAAATAATAGCTGGTAATACTGACAACTGCTCCTTATATATACCCATCACCTTTTCAACATTTGGGCACTGTTTTCACTCTCAGATGCAAAGAAAACCTACAAATAAGAGAGTGGCCTTAGAAATACCTGAAATAAATGATGGTGAGGCGTTGTGGAGAGTCGTGGTGAAGAGTTATTGCTCTCTTGTCTCGCCGCTGGTGCTGTCGGGAATGTCATCACTTCACTTTGTGTGTGTAGGTGTATATGGGCATGTTGTGGATGTGTTGCGGGTGTTTATGGGGTGTATAAGCAACACCACACGGCCATCACCACTATTTGTTGACATGAGCAGACGTGCACTCGGCCCACCACACTTCTTTCCCTCCTTACACACTAATCCCTTATCAACACCACTGCCACACCTTACACACCTGTTCCTTGGTGCATTAATAACCTCCACCACCTCTGTCACGGCACTGTCACCTCTATACAGGCTGGAAATATAACGGCACTCCAGTGAGCTCACCCCTGTGTCTTGGCGGGAGGTACCGACGCCATCAGCTGTGGCTCTAAAGGAATTCACTCTCTTCTCCTTGCCCGCTACAAATTACAATACTATGTTCTTCTATGTGGTAAATTCTCAGTATTTGAAACTTATCTGGGAATTATGTGTGGAATACTCAATGTTTTTATGCTTTTAATTTATTTGAAGATACAAGTAGCCGTGGGGAGGAGCTTCAAAATGTCGACATTACCAAACTCAACATTAACAACACACAATATATAAACCTAATAAAAATACACAAATAGATACAAAAAAAAAAATACGAAACAACAAAATCAACACATAATCATAAAAAAAACATGATAAACAGTGGGAGATGAGTGACAAAATATCGACATTACAAATCACTACATTTCTTCTTCCTCAGCTTATATCCCATCTTCATATGGGATCGCTGTTCCTCACTAGTCTCTTCCAGATATTCTTTTTCAGCCACCTGATTTTGTAGCAGTCCTTTTTCACTCATATTTTCTCTCAGCTTGTTCTTCCATCTCAGCTTCGGTGTACCTCTTCTTCCCTCCACATCCATAGTCATTCCTCTTCTTCGTACATAGTTTTCATCTGTTCTCATTACATACCCATACCAATTTAACCTTCTTTCTTGCATCTTTGAACTTATCTCTGCAACTTTCACTGTGCCTCTTATCAACTCGTTCTGGATCTTATCTTTTCTTGTTACACCGCACATCCATCTTAACATTCTCATTTCTGCTACATCAACCTTCTTTTCATGTACCTTCTTCATAGCCCAAGTTTCACTTCCATACATCATTGCTGCTTTGTAAACTTTACCTTTCAGTCTTGCACTTAATTTTCTGTCACATAGACATTTTTCGCCAGGAATTCCATCCACACTGAATCCGATGGTTTATTTCTACATCTAGTTCACCGTCCATAGTTACATGCGATCGAAGATATCGGAAGGCAGTAACTCTCTTAATGGCTTCCCCATCTATACTCATATCATCTCCACCATCTACCGCATTAAAGGGTAGGTACTCGGTCTTGCTTCTACTAATCTTCAAACCTCTATCCTCTAGTGCACCTTTCCATCTCGAAAGTTCCCCCCGCAGATCACCTTTTGTCTCACTCACCAGGGCCCCTCACCGAAGCGAGTATTATCCCCTTGAGTGGGGGACGAGGTGTAACAGTGGCGAGCTGCTCATTGTCGTCTGGTAACGCCATAAGTAATAAATAGGATCAGAGGCGAGGGATGACAATGGAATAAGAGTAGTGGTAAAAATACGATTGGTTTGACCTAGCTTGTAGTCGCCAGTCGTGGTGCCTCACACTGTGATGTGAGGCTGCTGGCGATAGAGGATGCTAAGTAATAAGAGAATAGTTAATTATCATAACTTGTAGTATTAAGGACATATAACAGTAAGTAACAGTAGTGAAGATGTACGGAGGTTAACTTAGATGCAGAGAGGTAGTGAGAGGGTTGTTTATGTGCAAGACTGATGACGCTGCGCGTAGGATAGATAAGGACACAGAGGATCGCTGCTGATTCTGCAGGGGATGAAGAAATAGGTCGCATGTGGTGTGCCCCAGCTGCCTCTGAAGGAGGCAGATTCTGTCTGGTCGTCAGTGAGAGGGGAGTTGCACTCCGCCCTCTGATTCTCCATACATCTTATTCTGTCCAACGCCGACCCTCATTGTCGTAAGTGTTATGTTGTAGTTCATTTGCTATTTGCTACTCAGCTGAGAATTATTGTTAAGTTCATTGCTATTACACTGTGAGTTACAATACACGTATGGTTGCCTTCGTGTCATTGTTCATGATTCATGTTACTTATCACTGTGTCAGTGATTATGTATAAGTAGGGCATTAAGAATTATCTGGTACATTATGATGTTTATATCGGTTATCCTTACGTTGCCTGTATGTTGTATTAAATAATCAATTATTATTATGATGGCTACATGTCTTATTTTGCATGTTTTTGTTTACATTTCAATATTCCTCATACTGGTGTCAATTTGATTGTCATGCAGGTTAACCGCATTAAAGCGACTAAACGACTGGGTTGTTTTGTCATCCTGAACACTACATTCGCCCAGCGGCGATTACATAGCTGCATAAGAGAGAGAGAGAGAGAGAGAGAGAGAGAGAGAGAGAGAGAGAGAGAGAGAGAGATTGATACATTTATTGTTGAACTAATAAATAATTACAACAAAGGAGGAGGATGGGCCTTGCCACCCACCCCCTGGGCAAAGACTTAAGGTTAAAGTATCACAAACATAACTCTGGACAGTATACACAACAAGAATACAAGTATTTCAATAAATAAATACACATATTGCACACCTTATTGCCTTAGACATCCTACAGTCTGGGAGCAAACTGAGGATATTCCCTGAGTATTTCCTTGAGGGTGGCAGAGTCTAGGAGATGGTCAATGAGGCTGTACAAGTCATGCTGACCTTGTGGCCTAAATTTAGCAATGAGAGAGAGAGAGAGAGAGAGAGAGAGAGAGAGAGAGAGAGAGAGAGTCCCCCCACACACACACAGGAATAAATAAATAGTCTCAAATATGTACTGAAAAATATATCTCTGTATTGAAAGCCATAACAAGACATACAAACAGACAGACATACAGACAGGCGGCGAAACTTAAGTACTAAAACTCAAATAAATAAATGAAATAAATAAATAAATGAGAGAATAACAAAATATAAATAATTGATGATAATAATGGTAATAATAATAATTTCCTGAGTAATTAATATATAAAGCTGGAATGAGAGAGAGAGAGAGAGAGAGAGAGAGAGAGAGAGAGAGAGAGAGAGAGAGAGAGAGAGAGAGAGAGTAAAATATCAATAAAATAATAAGAATAACAATAATATCCACACAGTTCTGTATAAAGAATATATATTAAAGTCTCCTATCCACACACACACACAATGAATTAATATCCACACATTATATCCACATCAATGATAAATCCACAAATATCCACACACACAATACTATTTAAAAATGACTAAATATGAATATCCACATTATATCCACACCAATGATAAATCCACAAATATCCACACACATAAAACTCTAAAATTCTATTTATGTTCCAGATTTATGTAAACGACATTCACAATGGGGTAAACAGTTATATTAATCTATTTGCTGATGATGCAAAGCTGCTAAGAGTTATCAAAACCAGGGAGGACGTTTTGCTGTTACAGGAAGATATAAACAAGATCTAGGAATGGAGCAGGAAGTGGAAATTGGAGTTTAATGCCAAGAAATGTCACGTAATGGAACTAAGAAAGAGTAAGAGAAGACCGGTATGGAACTACCTCATGGATAAGGAACAAATAATGAAGACTAAAGAGGAAAAAGATCTGGGAGTGATTATACAGGAAAATCTGAACCCAAAAAACACATAGGCAAGATATTTGGATTATCATGTAAAATGTTGACAAATATAAGAATGACACTTCAATTCATGGACAAAGATATGATGAAAAAAATCATCACAAGCATGATACGCCCAAGGCTGGAATATGCAGCTGTGGTGTGGTCTCCACGAGTTCTGAAAAGGATATAAGAAGATTAGAACGGATACAGAAGATTGCTAAAAGATGGTGCCAGAACTAAAGGACCTAATATACAAAGAATGGCTGAAGGAAATGTGACTGCCAACCTTACAAGATAGAAGAGAATGAGGGGACCTAATAACAATGTACAAGATAGTCAATGGCATTGAACAAAATAGACAAGGAAGACCTGGTGCTGGTGACTGACAGAAGATGGAAGGACAAGAGGACATGTAAACAAGATCAGGATGAGGCAGTGTGTCAAGGATATTGGAAAATAGTTTTCCTCATAGAACGGTGGAAAAGTGGAATGCATTGAGCGGTGAAGTTGTTACACCACATAATGTGCATAACTTGAAGGACAAAATTGGAGACATGGAGACAGGACGCTACGAGGCCCGCTCCAACCCTGTACAATACTACTAGGTAAACACACATATGCACACATACACACACCTTCTTAGGATGTGCAATAATAGTAACATGGCAACAGGTCTGAGTGGCAAAATTGCCACAGCCTTGTCTTGCTCCCACCAACGGTCCGAGGCTGTCCCAGTGTGTCCCATCCCAAGCATGAACTGCAGGTTGTCTGTGATGGCGTGCTGGACCCCCCACACCTCCACCGCCTCCCTCATGGCCTGCAGGAGAGAGAGAGAGCGAGTGGTTTGGGGGTGTCTGGTTAGGCTAGCTTTGCTGAGCTTGGAAAGGAGGCTTAAATTGTCAAAAAAATTAGAAAAACATAACGAAATGTAAGAAAAACAAAGGGAAACATTAAAAAAACACCAAAACACAGGAACAATGAATGAAAACATATGGAAACATAAAAAAACATTAAAACACACCCACCAAACACACCCAAAGCACACTCAAATCCCCCAAAAACACTCCTGAACACCCAAAACACACACCCAAATATCCCCAAACCACCCAAAACACTCAAACACCACAAAAACACACCCAAACCCCACAAAAACACACTCTTTCACCCCAAACACCCCAGAAACACAGCCAAACCCCTCCAGTTTTTAAGAGATGTTTAATGATGTATTGACAGAATAACATATTTATCAAATCAAAAGCAGAAACACTCTTAAGAACAAACTTCCTCATAACTGTGGACTTTGAAAACCAGTGGTCGCCTAAGTTGTATTTCTAAAAGACACTTGTTTCAACACTACTATTTCAATCACCCGCAAAAACCAACTCCCAAAAATGTGTGTGCCCTGCGCTTTACAAATCAGAATCATACGGGTTTTTAAGGAAGGTTTGATGGCTGTATTGACAGATTACATTGATATCTACCTTATAAAAAGCCACATTTTGGCGTTGAAAATTGTGGCAACATAACCTATATTTCAAAAAGACTCTAATTTCAGTCACACGGGTTTTTAAGGGTAGTTTGATGGTTCTATTGACAGATTAGTATGACATCTACTCTATCAATAGCACAAAAACTCTTACAAAAGAGAGAGAGAGAGAGAGAGAGAGAGAGAGAGAGAGAGAGAGAGAGAGAGAGAGAGAGAGAGAGAGAGAGAGAGAGAGAGAGAGAGGGTGGTTAGCTTAAAATACATTAGCATCATAACACACGCTGAAACACACCCAAAACTGCACCCAAACACTTGTAATATCTAAAAACACATTCAAATGCATCAAAAACACATGAAACACACTCAAAACACACCCAAACACTCAAACATACCAAAACACATCTAAACACACTCAAAACACATCCAAAACACCTCAAAACACACCCCAAATGCAACCAAGAACCCTAAAACACACCAAACACACTCAAAACACCTCAAAATACACCCAAACAGACCCAAACCCCCCCCAAACGCATCCAAACACACCCAAACACACTCACACGCACCTCTTCCTTATGTGTGAGTCTGTAATACACTTTGTCCTTGATCTGGGAGAAGGTGGTGATGGCGGTGGACAAAACGGGTGTGGTGTTTTTCAAGGCCGTTTTAATCTCCGTCCTTCACTTCAAATATATTGGCGTGTTGTTTTCTGCGGACCTGCAAATGTTTGGTTAGGTTAGTTAAAAATAAATCAATAAATAAATAAAATTAAAAGGTTAGGTTAGACTAAAAGAAAAATATGACATTCAATCAACAAGATCGCATAGTAAAAAGCTGAGGAAGGGAAGATGCCTGAGAGATGTTAAAAAATATAGTTTCACACAAAGATGTGTTGAGACGTGGAACAGTTTGGGTGAAGAAGTGGTGTCAGCAATGAGTGTGCATAGTTTTAAAGAAAAATTGGATAAGTGTAGATATGGAGACAAGGCCACACCAGCATAAAGCCCAGGCCTTGTAAAACTACAACTAGGTAAATACACAAACACACACACACACACACACACACACTCGGTAGCTCAGTGGTTAGAGCGCTGGCTTCACAAGCCAGAGGACCGGGTTCGATTCCCCGGCCGGGTGGAGATATTTGGGTGTGTCTCCTTTCACGTGTAGCCCCTGTTCACCTAGCAGTGAGTAGGTACGGGATGTAAATCGAGGAGTTGTGACCTTGTTGTCCCGGTGTGTGGTGTGTGCCTGGTCTCAGACCTATCCGAAGATCGGAAATAATGAGCTCTGAGCTCGTTCCGTAGGGTAACGTCTGGCTGTCTCGTCAGAGACTGCAGCAGATCAAACAAACAGTGAAACACCAATTTGGGAAGTAATTACAAGTTCACTAAATGAAGGGAAAGTTCCACTAGAATGGAAGAGAGCTAATGTAATACTGATATTTAAAAGAGGAAAGGCAAATGAACCACCAACCTACAGACCAGTGTCACTTAGAAATGTTTTGGGGAAGTTGTGTGAAATCATTATCAAAGAAAAAATGGGTTAAGCATCTGGAAGAAGAACAAGTCATATTGAAAAGACAATTAGGGTTCAGGACACGGAAGTCATGTGTATCAAACTTATTAAGCTTCTACTCGAGAGTTACAGAAGGGCTGGAAAGCAGAGACACAGTATACCTGGACATAAAAAAGCCTTTTGATAAAGTCCCGCATGGAAGACTACTTTGGAAACTAGAGAACACAGAAGGACTGTGAGGAACCTTGCTCCAATGGACAAGAGATTATTTGAAGGATAGGGAAATGAGAACTGTGATCAGAGATACATACTCATCTTGGGGTTAAGTAACCAGCAGAGTGCCACAAGGGTCAGTGTTAGCCCCCATTATGTTTCAGATTTATGTAAACGACATTCACATTAGGGTAATCAGTTATATTAATATGTTTGGTGATGATGCAAAGCTGCTAAGAGTTATCAAAACCAGGGAGGATTGTTTGCTGTTACAGAAAGATATAAACAAATCTATGAGTGGAGCAACAAGTGGAAATTGGAGTTTAATGTCAACAAATGTCATGTAATGGAACTAGGAAAGAGTACGAGAAGACCGGTATGGAACTATTTGATGGGAGAGGAAAAAATAATGAAGACTTAAGAAGAAAAAGATCTGGGAGTGATTATACAGGAAAATCTGAACCCCTAAAAACACATAAGTAAGATATTTGGATTATCATATCAATACAACAAGATAAAACTAACCTAAAACACACTCAATACACCATGCAACACCTCAAAATTCTCCTAACCGCACTCAGAACACACCTATAAAACCCTTAAAACTTCAAACACCTCAAAATTCCTCAGAACACACCCATACACACCACACTCAAGATATGTAAAATATACCTAAAAACATCTAACACACACTGAAAACACACAAAATATACCCAAAACACCCTGCAACACTACCAAACACACTCAAAATACTTCAGATATAACCCAAAAACACCAAAATGCGTTATAAAGAACGGTAACATTAAAAAGGGGACTTACCTAAATATTGTGGCTTGGCTCCTCCTCTTCTTCCACTTCCATTTTTCCTTTCTTCTTCGTCCTCTTCCTTTTTTTTTCTTTCTTCTACTGCTCCCATCTACACGCCTGAGCCTAGAAACACATCAAAACACTTAGAAAACACGAGATATTAGGCAAAATATTGAGGAAGTGTAGGAGAGTACCTATTGTGGCTTGCCTGCTCCTCCACTTTTTCCTTCCTTCCTCCTCACCCTCCTTTATTTCTCTTCCTTCTTCCTTCTGCTACTAATATCTACACACCTGAGCCAAGAAACACGGGAAAACACGTAGAAATCACTAGATATTAGCAAAATATAGACGAACTGGGCGGTAAGGAAGGAGGGACGCCGGCCTGGGCCTGATGAGTCACCACCTTGGCTGTGACGTCATCAAGAGCGCGGGAACAGTGGTGACTCAGCTGAATTACGTAAATAATTTTAAAAATGACTTCAAGAAAAAACGAAGCCAAGGCCGAATGCTTACTTTTTTATGACTTGATAGATAATTTAATTATTATCCAAAACATCAAAACATCTCCTGCTTAACTAGTTTTAAAAAACTGTCTAAATTAAGTATATAAAATGTATATAAACATTTCCACTTTTAACGCTGCCAAAACGTCCAGCCATTTCGACTTTATATATCTTTCGAAAAATATCAGACAATATAAACTCTCTTCTCAGGCATCCAACACTGACCTAGAACCAGAAGTGAACGAGTGAAAGAGCATTTATGTAAAACAAAACCATTAAACTCTAAACTCATTAAAAACTCTTGTAAAGTCCACCTATTTTCACTTGGCGAGTATTCTAACACATTCTACAGAGTCTCAGCTTTCTTTTAAGGCATTCTACAACGAGTTTGACCGTCAAACAGGAACGTAAACAAATAAAATCGAAAAAATAAAACTTACGTTAAACGGAAAAAAACACCACTTCAAAGTCCACATATTTCACTCAATGGATTGATTTCACGCTTAAAAAAGCACAGACAATTCTTTGATATCATTAAGGCCCAGTTACACCTCAAAATAAAAAAAAACGATATTGGGAGATGAAAAATTTTGACGGTTATGGCAGCTCATATTTAAGCTATAAAACACCACTAAACGCCACATATTTACCGAACACAGGCACGGAACACATTTCAAACACAACGAAATATTTAGAGAAACCATAAAAACACATCATGGAAGCGTAATATTATTTTTAGAGAATATATAAAAAAAAGTATTGGAACCCGCAGGTTGCCACGGGGGACAGGGTGGGGTCGGGGCGGGGGCGGGGCCGGGCGGGAGGCAACATCCGGGAACACTGCAGCGCGGGCTCCATAATCCTTATGTTGCATTTATTATCTCACCACAACCAAATTAAGCCCTATCGGGCAAACTTGGCCAGGAAACATGCAATGGTACACTAGTGGTTCCATTCTGACACATGTTTGGCTTACGGTGAGTCAAAGAAGCAAATAATAGCTGGTAATACTGACAACTGCTCGTTATACCCATCACCTTTTCAACATTTGGGCACTGTTTTCACTCTCATATGCAAAGAAAACCTACAAATAAGAGAGTGGCCTTAGAAATACCTGAAATAAATGATGGTGAGGCGTTGTGGAGAGTCGTGGTGAAGAGTTGCATTGCTCTCTTGTCTCGCCGCTGGTGCTGTAGGGAATGTCATCACTTCACTTTGTGTGTGTGGGTGTATATGGGCATGTTGTGGATGTGTTGCGGGTGGGTGTTTCAGTGTTTATGGGGTGTATAAGCAACACCAAACACCACACTTTGTTGACATGGAGCAGACGTGCACTCGGCCCACCACACTTCTTTCCCTCCTTACACACTAATACCTTATCAACACCACTGCCACACCTTACACACCTGTTCCTTGGTGCATTAATAACCTCCACCACCTCTGTCACGGCACTGTCACCTCTATACAGGGTGGAAATATAACGGCACTCCAGTGAGCTCACCCCTGTGTCTTGGCGGGAGGTACCGACGCCATCATCAGCTGTGGCTCTAAAGGAATTCACTCTCTTCTCCTTGCCCGCTAGAAATTCCAATACTATGTCCTTGTATGTGTTAAATTCTCAGTGTTTGAAAATTATCACGGAATTATGTGTGGAATATTCAATGTTATTATGGTTTTAGTTTATTTAAGATACAAGTAGCCGTGGGGAGCTTCAAAATGTCGACATTACCAAACTCAGCATTTGAAAGTTATCTGGGAATTATGTGTGGAATACTCAATGTTTTTATGGTTTTAATCTATTTGAAGATACAAGCAGCCGTGGGAGGATTCAAAATGTCGACATTACCATAACATTCATAACACAAATATATAAACGATAAAAGAATACACAAATAAATACACAAATAATTAAAACAAAAATTTAAAATTAAAAAAAACATGATAAACAGTGAGAGATGAGTGACAAAATATCGACATTACAAATCACGCCATTCAAAACCAATAACAAACAACACAAATAAATAAATAAAAATAAATAAATAAAAAATACAAATTGTGTGTGTGTGTGTGTGTGATAGAGTGGAAGAGAGCAGTGTGGTGTATGGTGTGTGGTGACAGTGGTGTGTGTGGTGATAGAGTGGAAGAGAGCAGTGTGGTGTATGGTGTATGGTGTGTGGTGACAGTGGTGTGTGTGGTGATAGAGTGAAAGAGCAGCAGTGTGGTGTATGGTGTGTGTGATGAGAGTGAAAGAGAGCAGTGTGGTGTATGGTGTGTGGTGATAGAGTGGAAGAGAGCAGTGTGGTGTGGTGTGTGGTGACAGTGGTGTGTGGTGATAGAGTGGAGATTACACACACACACACACACACACACTGATAGAGTGGAAGAGAGCACACACGCACACACACACACACACACACACACACACACACACACACAATCCAATATAGAGAAACCAGAGTAAAAAGTAACAAACGTATTATTTTAATATTTTTCAGCTTTTTTTTTTTTTTAAGTAAACAAATGGAGGCAAAACGCCTGATTACACACCATTCGTTTAAGAACCTGAAATATGTAAAAAATGGGTTATTTTGGTGTTTTTCAGCATTTTATGCACCAAAACTCAGAAATAGTGTGTAATCATTCGTTTTGCCTGCATACCTTGAAACAGAATTCCGGTGTCCGATTAGATCTTTGATAACTAACTTGGCTAGACTGAACCTTACAGTATGTATATTCCCTCGGGAGTGCTAAGTCTATTCCCTCGTGAGCGCCTAAGACTGAACCTTATGTATTATTCCCTCGGCAGTCGTGTAAATACCAGAGTGAACCAGTCACCGCCTCACCAGTCACCGGTCACCACAGGCTCCACGTCATGTGCCCCAGTCTGCAGCCTGCACCCACACCCTCGCTCAACCATCCACCCACCATACACAGTTACACACACTCACACACACCGGAAAACTTATACACAAGGAAGTCAGCCATATTTTTATCTTTAAGTATGCTTTACAGTAACAACACCATTCCATAGCATAAGTACAGTACAATCTTCCTACATCCTCACGTAGTCTACACATGCCGGGCTGCCTCCCCCGCTCGGCTCCCAATGCCAGCTCGCTCACTTGCTCATCCACACCACACCCGAAGATCCACAACCTTGTTCATGTTACTGTATTCAAACAAAGGAATATCAGATTCAGAACACTAGTGACAAATTTGAATAGAAACAAGATAGATGCGAGGAAAGAGAATATAGAAGGTATAGAAAGATAGAAAATATATTATACACTAAATAAGAATCGAGATGAGAGAAATAGGAATGGAAAGATGGAAAAGATAAAAAAAATAGGAAAAACACAGACGAAAGAGAAGAAAGACAACGATCGAGTCAGAATAGATAGAAAATAAGAGAGGATAGATAAAGTTGAGAAAGGTGTGTGTGTGTGTGTGTGTGTGTGTGTGTGTGTGTGTGTGTGTGTGTGTGTGAAGCGAGGTATTATCCCTCGAAGGGGGTTGTGATGTGACAGTGGCGAGCTGCTCATTGTTGCCTGGTAACGCCGTAAGTAATAAATAGGATCAGAGGCGAGGGATGATAATGGAATAAGAGTAGTGGTAAAAATACCATTTGTTTGACCTAGCTGCATGAGAGAGAGAGAGAGAGAGAGAGAGAGAGAGAGAGAGAGAGAGAGAGAGAGAGAGAGAGAGAGAGAGAGAATTAGTTTGAGCTGCAAAAGAAAAAAAATTAGTTTGACCTGAAAGATAAAAAGAGAAAGATTAGTTTGTCCTGCAAAAAAAAAAAATAATAATAATAATAATAGTTTGGCTGCAAGAGAACAATATAAATGGTTAGTTTGACCTGCATGAGGAAAAGAAAGATTAGTTTGTCCTGTCAGAGAAAAGGAGAGATATTAGTTTGACCTGTAAGAAATAACTATTAATTAGACCTGTAAAAAACAATAATAATCTTACACACACACACACACAAGACGCTTATTTTAGCCAAAAGTCAAGATAGAACCATTTCCTCACCTTTTCCATCTTCATTGCGAGGTTTGCATACTTCCATCCAGCTTGTACAGTACACTGCCTCTGTGCGGCTCTATATAGTCATCAGCAGCCAGCGTGTCTGCGGTCATCTCTTCAGAACACGCACCAACACAGCCCAGACCAGTGAACGCACCTACCACGCAACCCTGGAACAACAAAAAATGCCTTATCAAACCACACCCAAAAAATAAATAAAACTAAAAAAGTGATAAGAAACTGTACATCATTTCACTAACCGTACTAAACCCAACCATTCACGTACCATATGATAGCACGTGCACGCCCGCCACAGCCAGCCAGCCAGCCACCACCACCACCACCACCAGCAGGAGGCTCCTGGATCGCCGCCACGGTGCGCTAACCAGGGCATTACTGGGAAAGACTAGAAAATTAACATGTACCTGGAAGAGAAGGTTAGTTTGTACCTGGAAGAGAATGGTTAGCCGCGCCGCCTATCGCCCTATGCCTAACACCTAACGCCTAGCAAACCGTAATTTGTACTTTACTTTATTCCGAAGGGTTGCTCCAGCGGTGTCAGTCCCACGGTGTGACCTGTGATACGGGTACTCACCTGTAAAGAGGAGAAGGAGGGAGTTAGTGTGGTGTGCTTATCAAAGCTACTATTTCATTATTAACGGAGATCAGTATAGGAGTCACGTGGTTCAGGTTAATGCTTAGTAGCGGCTTAGTACTTTATTGCAGTGATAATGAGGCTTAAATAACAACCTCAACTTACCAAATCCAACGCGAGGAAGACGCATTCAATAGGATCAACTAACGCACACTATCTATCACTACACTAACCGCGACGCCACGCACGCACACACAAGGAACCGCACTCGCCCGCCGCCATAACACAAAAGGCCGAGGATTTGTTCACCTGGTGTGGGATCACCTCGGCTGTCTTCGAATGTGCTGCCCTTCCTTTGGCTGACACACGCCCACCTCACGCCCTCACATCCACACCGCACTATAAGATCACACTAACTTTGTGCTCACTGAGACACACTTCAGCGCTAACAAAAAGAAGAGATTGGTGGGAGATTAATTATATACCGCACTCGATTTGTTTTCTTGCCATACTTTCGCACACGGACATGGAACAAGAGGCTGCTAACTGCTTGTTATCCTCACGCCACACACTCCCCCTATGGCCCTATCCTCTCCTGCCTGCCTTCCTTTCACCCCATCCTACCTTCAACCTTCCGCCTCCCTTCCCTCGTCTCTGCCTCTCCGTCACGTAGAGGCTACCCAACGCCACCTCCCTTAGCCATCTTCTAATATTCCTTTATCTACTACTACTACTACTACTACTACTACTACTACTACTACTACATTAACTATACTACTACTGCTACTACTACTACACAACAACTACTACAACTACTACTACTACTACTATACTACTGCTACTATTACTACTACAACAACAACTACTACTACTACAGCTACCACTACTACTACTACTACTACTACTATACTAATACTGCTACTACTACTACTACAACAACAACAACAACTACTACTACTACTACTACTACTGCTACCACCACTACTGCTACTACTACTATCATTACCACTACTACTTTTATTAATGCTACCACTACTACTACTACTACTACTATTACAACTACTACCATTACCACTACTACTACTAAAAACCTTCAGAATAAGCTAAGAGAGAGAGAGAGAGAGAGAGAGAGAGAGAGAGAGAGAGAGAGAGTTAAGGATGTGCCTGATTCGAATAATAACATACTACTACTACTACTACTACTACTACTACTACTACTACTACTACTAACAATGTCAATAAATCAAGAGGTCATGTTTATTAGTGTATTTATTCAGTTCACAAATCACAAGCTTCATTATTACTATTAGTCCTCATTTTTTTAATCATTATTTGCATTTTCCCTATTCAAATCAGCTGGTCACACACACACACACACACACACACCATACATAAGTAGTAACAGAACATACAGGCAAATTATCTATATACCATCTTGTACACGTCAAAACAACAACAACAACAACAACAACAACAACAACAATAATAATAATAATTAGTCAACATTTTCCTTATATTTTCCTTTATTCAAACTATTTAACACACAAAAAGGTGCAATATGATACAAGAGAGAGAGAGAGAGAGAGAGAGAGAGAGAGAGAGAGAGAGAGAGCTCTGCTCTACGCCTCTCACAGCACACGATAATGGTAAAGTCCCTGAGAACAGAGCACAGGTTGACTCTCATTGTCAGGGTCACCACCAGCAGGAGCGGCAGCAGCGGCAGGGCGTACAGGATCACTCGCGGGGGCTGCAGGATGGGCAGGGCTGCCAAAACAATGATAATAATGATAATAATGATGTTTTACGCCTGTTCTTGTTATCATCTTTCTTTTTTATTGTTATTTATTGTTTTGTGTGTGTTTTTAAGATTGTAGGATTTTCAGGGCTGACAAAATAATGATAATAATGATAATAATAATTATTATCGCCGCATGCCAAGGGGTCTGCGCGACGATAAGGAAACACGCAAACCAGCACAAGTAAATCTGGTTCATTATTTTATCAGGACGGTGTGAGAGAGAGAGAGAGAGAGAGAGAGAGAGAGTATATATATATATGATAGTGTACCATACAACATCCAGTACACTCCAAAACCACTCCTACACACACCCAACACACCCCAAACCACTTACAACATCCAAAACACACCCAAAACATCTTGCAATATCTCATAATGCCCCAAACACACCCAAAACTTACTAGAAACTCCCAACATACACCAAATCACCCTCACACACCCAAAAGACCCGTAACACACACTCACACATCTTAAAACACTCAAAACTAATCCAAAACACACTCAAAACACCATGCAACACCTCAAAGTGCCGGAAAATACACCCAAAACGCACTAAATACACCCAGTACACACCAAAATCACTTAAAACACTCAAAACTGCCCCAAAACACACTCAAAACACCATGCAACACCTCAAAATGCACCCAAAACACACTCAAAACATGCCAGTACTCAAATACACCTCCACACCACACTCAAGGCACGTCAAATACACCTAAGAGACTTAAAACACAAGATGTATACCCAAAACACACTTATAATACCCCTAAACACCCTGCAACACACTTAAAACACCCCAAATGTGTCCCAAATCCAACACAATGCATTATAAAGAACGTTAGGATTAAAAGGGACACTTACCTAAATATTACGCCTTGGCTCCTTCTCCTATTCCGCCTCTATTTCTCGTTTCTTGTTCGTCCTCCTCCTTTGTTTCTCCTTCTTCTTCCTTCTGTTGCTTCCGTGTTGACGTGTGAGCCTAGAAACACATCAAAACACAAGATATTACACAAAATATTGAGGAGAAGGAGGCTGACTTAAGTATTGTGACTTGGCTTCTCCTCCTCTTCCTTCTCTCTTTCTCCTTCCTTCCTCCTTATCCTCCTTTATTTCTCCTTTCTACTTCCTTCTGCTACTAGTATCTACACACCTGAACCCAGAAACACACGAACACACGCAGGAATCACCAGATATTAGGCAAAATATTGACGAACTGCGGGTTTGGAAAAGAGGCGGCAGCCCGGGGCGATGGTGAGCCACCACCTGGGCTGTGGTCATCACAGAGAACGGGAGCGGGGGTCACTCGGCTAAATTACGTAAATCATTTCATTTTAAAAATGACTTTTAGAAAAAACGAAGCCACGGCCGAATGCTTGTTATTTTATGACGTGATAAATAGCAAAACTAAGTTTAAAAATATCAAAACAACTCCAGCTTAACTAGTTTTCAAAAAATGTCTAAATTAAGTATGATAAATATAAAACAACATTCAAACTCCTAAATCTGCTAAAACGCCCTGCAAAGTCAAGCCATTTTCACTTGGCGAGTGTTTGACCACATTTGAGGGAGTGTGAGGTATCTTTCAAGGCATTCCACAGCGAGTTACACCGACAACCACAAACGTCACCAAATAAAATAAAGAAAAATAAGACGTTTTTTCAACACCACCAAACACCATTTCAAAGTCCACATATTTCACTCAATAGATTGATTTCACGCCTAAAAGAGGACAGGCGATCTTTTGATACCACAAAGGCCCACTTATACCCTCAAATAACAAACCTCAAAATTCGAGAGGGAAAATTTTGACCGTTGAAAAGCCTTTAACACACGCCATAAAACACCACTAAACGCCACATATTTACCCAACACAGGCGCGCAACACACTTCAAACACAACGAAACATTTATACAAACCATAAAAACACACCATGGAAGCGTAATATTACCCTCACGAAATATTAGAAAAAAGTATTGGATCGAGCAGGCTGGCAGAGGGGGAGGGTGGCGGGGGACCGGAGGGTTGGTATCATCCGGGGACCTGGAGGCGGGAACAGCGGCGGCGCGGGGTCCATATGTTGCCTTTAAAATCTCACCACTACAAAATGAAGCTTTGTCGGGAAGAAATGACCATGGGAGATGACATGGTAGACTGGTGGGTGCACTCTGGCACATGTTTGGCTTACTGTGAGTGAAGGACGCAAATAACAACGGCGAATATACACAACTTGCCTCTATGACCGCTTGCTTACCTAGTCACCTTTACAAATCTGGGTACAGTTCGAGGTATTTTCACTCCCGTAGGTAAATGAATGTCAAAGATAAGCGAATGGCCTTAAACACACCTTGAGTAAGTGAAGGAGTGGTGTGGTGAAGGCTGCAGGTCATGGTGGCTTGCCTTGCACTGCTGGTTCAGTCTTGTCTTGCCGATTGTGCTGCTAAAAACTGCCTGGGAATATGGTAACACTTCACTTCATTGTGTGTGTGTGTGTGTGTATTTAGCTTGGTTCTGTGTGTGTCTGAGTGTGTTCACGAGTGTTTTTTTGGGGTCTATATGGGTGGCTGTGTGTATGTGTGTGTGTTTAGCTTGGTTCTGTGTGTGTTTGAGTGTGTTTTGAGTATCTATGGCTGTGGGTGAATGCGTCTGGGTGTGTAGATAGACTGAGCAGTAAACACCAAAACACCACCGCCAGCGCCACCACCACTGTATGTGCGTGAAGGCTGTGCTATCTGTACGGTACACAACTGTCAATGATAACTCCCATTACTACACCTATTATTAATGGGACATAATGGTTATTCTCGCTTCACGTATCGAGTTAATGGTTAGTGTGACATCTTAATCCTCTCTTTCTCTTCGTGATCGTGTCCTGTGCTGGTGATCTTGGTGAAGGGGGATATTATCGCCGCATGCCAAGGGGTCTGCGCGACGATAAGGAAACACGTAAACCAGCACAAGTAAATTGTATGTTAGTTAAGGTTTTAATGCTAAGGACCAAAACTGAAGTTAAGACGCCACTAGAGTATAGTGAAGTAACGAATAAGGGAGAGACAGGCTTGGTGATGGCAGGGCGAAGGAAGAGAGGCGAAGATGTTTACAGTGGAAATTGGTGAGTCTTGAGGAGTATACTGTACCTCCCCTACACGATGGGTCACCAGGTTATCCTGTCTACTACCGTCCGTGGCAGCCCCGGGACACAGGAGAGGGACAGAAGGGAGCAGGGTGTTATACAGGTAACATCGTGAGTTGAGCTTGCTCCAGGCAGTTAGACACACACACACACACACACGCACGCCGTATTAGCGCTCGCAGGACCCGCAACACGTAACTGTGGTGAAGATGCTTTGTGTTGTGATTATTGTCATTGAGTGAAGGTGTGGAGTTAATTTGTGGTGTATTGTTACTGTACTGTGCATAAGTATTTAGCATGTAAAGGATCTTAGGGTGAAGTAGTGGTAAGCACGACAACACTACCTCATTGTTTGGAGGTGTTGGAGGGGGATTAGATACGACTCGTTGACAGGCCTTTCAACGTGAAGTGTGTCCCTATCCTGACAACCTGGTCGACTGCTTATAAGAGTGTTTCTGGCAATAAATAAGAGTGAAATGAAAAAATACATTAATACCACCATTTTCTATCTCCGTACACATCTACCTTGTTAAATATATACGAATTTATTGACTTATCGAATTTCCTATCAATCCATCTACCTGTTTGTTTATCCACCTGTCCATCTACATATGTGTCAACCCATCAAATTCCTCGCTCATCCATGTATCTCCACACAAGCAGATAAGCACCACTACCAATTGATAAGGATGAAATGATGACAAGGAAGGAATACAGCCATTTTTCTATCGCCCTATGTAAGTTGTTGACTATATACAAATTGATTTAGCTATCGGTCTGGTAAACTCTAAATCTTTCTGTGTTTCCGCCTTCTCACGACTTCACTGCTTCTTTTGAGGGTTGTTAGGCCACCACCAGGGTACCATTGTGTCACGCCAAGGCTATCACTACTACTACTACTACTACTACTACTGCTGCTGTTAATACTACTGCCTCCACCACTAGTACTATTACTGCTACTATTACTACTACTACTACTACTACTACTACTACTACTACTACCGCTACTACTACAACTATTACTAAAACTACTACTACTACTACCACCACCTCCACCACCACTACTACTACTACTACCACCACGTCCACCACTACCACCACCACCACTACTACTACTACTACTACTACTACTACTGCAAGCTATATTTAGACAATACGCGAGAGAGAGAGAGAGAGAGAGAGAGAGAGAGAGAGAGAGAGAGAGAGAGAGACCTCCACCCTATGACCTGTTAGAAAAGAATCACATCACGTTTTTCCTCTTCTCCTCCTCCTCCTCCTCCTCCTCCTCCTCCTCCTCCTCCTCCTCCTCCTCTTCCTCTTCCTCTTCCTTCTTCCTGGTCTTCTTCCTCATTGTCACAGTTATTATTTTGCAATCATCATATCTTCCTCTCTCTCTCTCTCTCTCTCTCTCTCTCTCTCTCTCTCTCTGTGGTTTAATCTTTTATTTCCTTGTCCTCTTCTTCTTCTTCTTCTTCTTCTTCTTCTTCTTCTTCTTCTTCTTCTTCTTCTTCTGTCTGTCTGTCTGTCTGTCTGTGTGTCTGTCTGTCTGTCTGTGTGTCTGTTTCTCTCTCTCTCTCTCTCTCTCTCTCTCTCTCTCTCTCTCTCTCTCTCTCTCTCTCAAAGGTCATGATGAAAGTAAATTTTCCTGTCCCAGATTAGAGAGAGAGAGAGAGAGAGAGAGAGAGAGAGAGAGAGAGAGAGA
>NC_059256.1:5059906-5064906 GCF_017591435.1 Portunus trituberculatus | reverse complement strand
TGAGTGTTTCTGCGTTTGTGTGTGTGTTTTTTTTTGCCGTTCGCTACATGCCTAGGGCCACAGAACCACGAAAACACTAAAACATCAGCAAAAAACACTTTAAAATATCATTAAAACACCATAAAACATCCAAAAACACTTCATAATACACAAAAACACCTCAAAACACACAAAAAAACACAAAAAACATCTTAAAACATCTCAAAAACACTCTAAAATACCTTAAAACACACAAAAAACACACACACAAACACAAAACACACAAAACACCCTAAAACCACAAAAACCACAAAAAACACAAAACACAAAAAACACAAAAAACACACAAAACACAAAAACACACCAAAACACAAAACACACCCAAACACACAAAAACACCCTAAAACACTCAAAAACAACCCAAAAACACCTCAAAAACACCCAAAAAACACTCAAAAAACACCCACAAAAACACCGGTGAATCATACCACACCTAACCTAACCAAACGTACCTTCTCTCCCCCCCCCAGATGGCCAGCGCAATGGTGGCGTGCACCTTCCTCTCGGCACCACTGATGTTCGTGTCAGCCAAGATGGTAACTCTTGTCCATATTAATCCCAGTGACTATGTGAAGGAATTGGAGGCCATCCTTCTAAACGTGTCTATTGTGGGCCTGGTGTCTACTGTGAGTGTTTGAAAGGGTGTTTGGGGGTGTTTTGGGGGTGAGTGTGTTTTGAGGTGTTTTGGTGTGTTTTGGTGTGATTTTGTGTGTTTTTGTGAGTTTTTGTGTGTTTGGTGTGTTTTGGGTGTGATTTTGTGAGTTTGTGTGTTTTTTTGTGTTTGTTTGTGTTTTGGGTGGGTGAGTGTGTTTTGAGGTGTTTTGGGGTGTTTTGGGTGTGATTTTGTGAGTTTGTGTGTTTTGTGTTTTGGTGTGTTTTGGTGTGTTTGGGTGTGTTTGGGGTGTTTTGGGTGTGTTTGTGTGTTTTGAGGTGTTTTGGTGTGTTTTGAGTGTGTTTTGGGTGTTTTGGTGTGTTATGGGTGTGTTTTGGTGTGGTTTGGTGTGTTTTGAGGTGTTTTGATGTGTTTTGGGTGTGTTTTGGTGTGTTTTGGGATATTTTTGGTGTGTTTTGAGGTGTTTTGGGGGTGTGTGAGTGTGTTTTGGGGGATTTTGGTGTGTTTTGATGTGTTTTGGGTGTGTTTTGGGGTGTTTTGCAAGAGAGAGAGAAACACACACACACACACACACACACACACACACACCGTTTTCTTTGCAGGTGTGGGTTTTGTTTGTTTTTATCCTGAGCAAGAAATGGAGAAAGGTTCCTCATTTCTTCACAATGTGTCTCACCATCTCCCAGTGCGTCGCTTGTATTGGTGAGTGCGTTTGGGTGTGTTTTAAGTGTTTTTTTAGTAATATTTGTGTGTTTGAGTGTTTTTGAGTGTGTTTTGGGTGTGTTTTGGTGTGTTTTGAGTGTTTTTTAGTCATTTTTGTGTGTTTGAGTGTTTTTGAGTGTGTTTTGGGTGTGTTTGGTGTGTTTTGAGTGTTTTAGTCATTTTGTGTGTTTGAGTGTTTGTGAGTGTGTTTTGGGTGTGTTTTGAGTGTTTTTTAGTCATTTTTGTGTGTTTGAGTGTTTTTGAGTGTGTTTTGGGTGTGTTTTGGGTGTGTTTTGAGTGTTTTTTGAGTAATTTTGTGTGTTTTAGTGATTGTGAGTGTGTTTGAGTGTCTTTTAGGTGTGTTTGGGTGTGTTTTGAGTGTTTTTAGTCATTTTTGTGTGTTTTATTGATTGTGAGTGTGTTTGAGTGTGTTTTGGTGTGTTTGAGTGTGTTTTGGGTGCATTTGGGTGTGTTTTGAGTGTTTTTTTAGTAATTTTTGTGTGTTTTAGTGATTGTGAGTGTGTTTTGAGTGTTTTTTGAGTATTTTTGTGTTTTCGTGATTGTGAGTGTGTTTGAGTGCATTTGGGTGTGTTTTGAGTGTTTTTTTGTAGTTATTTTTGTGTGTTTTAGTGATTGTGAGTGTGTTTTGGGTGTGTTTTGAGTGTTTTAGTCATTTTGTGTGTTTGAGTGTTTGTGAGTGTGTTTTGGGTGTGTTTGGGTGTGTTTGAGTGTTTTTAGTCATTTTGTGTGTTTGAGTGTTTTGAGTGTGTTTTGGGTGTGTTTTGGGTGTGTTTTGAGTGTTTTGAGTATTTGTGTGTTTTAGTGTTTGTGAGTGTGTTTGAGTGTGTTTGGGTGCATTTGGGTGTGTTTGAGTGTTTTTTTTTTATTTTGTGTGTTTTAGTGATTGTGAGTGTGGTTTGGGTGTGTTTGAGTGTTTTAGTATTTGTGTGTGTTTTAGTGTTTGTGAGTGTGTTTGGGTGTGTTTTGAATGTTTTTTTAGTATTTTTGTGTGTTTTATTGATTGTGAGTGTGTTTGAGTGTGTTTTGGTGTGTTTGAGTGTGTTTTGGGTGCATTTGGGTGTGTTTTGAGTGTTTTTTTAGTAATTTTTGTGTGTTTTAGTGATTGTGAGTGTGTTTTGAGTGTTTTTTTAGTATTTGTGTGTGTTTTAGTGTTTGTGAGTGTGTTTGAGTGTGTTTTGGGTGCATTTGGGTGTGTTTTGAGTGTTTTTAGTATTTTTATGTGTTTTGAGTGTTTTTGAGTATGTTTTGAGGTGTGTTTTGGGTGTGTTTGAGTGTGTTTTGGTGTGTTTGAGTGTGTTTTGGGTGTATTTTGAGTGTTTTTTTTAGTATTTTTGTGTTTTAGTGATTGTGAGTGTGTTTTGGGTGTGTTTCAGTGTGTTTGAGTGTGTTTTGGGTGCGTTTGGGTGTGTTTTGAGTGTTTTTTAGTATTTTTGTGTGTTTTAGTGATTGTGAGTGTGTTTGAGTGTGTTTTGGGTGTGTTTGGGTGTATTTGGGTGTGTTTTGAGTATTTGTGTGTGTTTAGTGTTTGTGAGTGTGTTTGAGTGTGTTTTGGGTGCATTTGGGTGAGTTTGAGTGTTTTTAGTATTTTTTGTGTGTTTGAGTGTTTTTGAGTATGTTTTGGGTGTGTTTGGGTGTGTTTGTGTGTTTTGGTGTGTTTGAGTGTGTTTTGGGTATATTTTGAGTGTTTTTTTTAGTATTTTTGTGTTTTAGTGATTGTGAGTGTGTTTTGGGTGTGTTTCAGTGTGTTTGAGTGTGTTTTGGGTGCGTTTGGGTGTGTTTTGAGTGTTTTTGAGTATTATTGTGTGCCTTAGTGTTTGTGAGTGTTTGAGTGTGTTTTGGGGTGTTTGGGTGTGTTTTGGGTGTGTTTCAGTGCATTTGTGTGTTTTTTGGGTGTGTTTTGAGTGTTTTTTTTATTATTTTTGTGTGTTTGAGTGTTTGTGAGTGTGTTTGAGTGTGTGAGTGGATTTGGGTGTGTTTGGGTGTATTTGAGTGTGTTTGGGTGTGCTTTGGGTGTGTTTGGGTGTTTGTGAGTGTGCTTGAGTGTGTTTGGGTGCATTTGGAGTGTTTGCATATTTTTGTTTGTGTTTTAGTGTTTGTAAGTGCTTTTGAGTGTGTTTGAGTGCGTTTGTGTGGCAAAATAAATGATTTTTTTTATCCTAACCTAACCCATCCAAAAAACACCACAAAACATCCCAAAACACCAAAAAACACCCCAAAACACCCCATAAATACCCACAAAAACACCCCAAAATACCCAAAAACACAAAAACACCACAAAAACACCCAAAAACACCCAAAACACTCAAAACACCCCAAAAAATACAATTTCTCCCTCAAAACCCTTCAAAGCATCCCAAAAACACCTAAAACACTCAAAACACCAAAACACCATAAAACACCACAAAACACCACAAAACACCCTAAAACACTCAAACCACCCCAAAACACCCCTAAATACACAAACACACCCAAAACACTCAAAACACCCAAAACACCTAAAACACCACAAAAACACCCCAAAACACCCTAAAACACCCAAAACCACACCAAACACCCAAAACACTCAAACCACCCAAAACCCCAAAACCCCAAAACAGCTTAAAAACAGCGTGTACATCTCCCTACAGGTGCCTTGATGTGGTCAGTGTTGGAATGCAGCCACACATGGAAACTGTACCTTCAAAAACACTATAAACACCATAAAACACCACAAAACATCCTAAAACACAATTTCTCCTCAAAACACCCCAAAAACAACACAAAAACACCCCAAAACACCACAAAAACACCTTAAAACACTCAAAAACACCCAAAAACACCATTAAACACCCAAAAACACTCAAAACCACTCTAAAACACCCAAACACTCAAAACACCCTCAAAACACAATTTCTCCTCAAAACCCTTCAAAACATCCCAAAACACCCCAAAACACCCAAAACACCCCAAAACCACACCAAAACACCCCAAAACACTCAAAACCACCCCAAAACCCTCCAAAACCCTAAACAGCTTAAAAACAGCGTGTACATCTCCCTACAGGTGCCTTGATGTGGTCAGTGTTGGAATGCAGCCACACATGGAAACTGTACCTTCAATTCATCCTCTTCTCTTGGGGTGTCTTTGCTGCAAGGCTGTGGACCGCCATCCTCGCTGTCACCCTTTTCCTCCTGCGCTGGCGATCGCTGTGCTTCGTGCTGCGTCTACGCCCGTTCCTGTGTGTCCTGGGATGGGGGTGAGTGCCTGGGGTGCCTGGGGTGCCTGGGAGAGTCAGGAGATTGTGTTATGGGAGAGGCTGGGAGGCACTGGGAGAGGCTGGGAGGCACTGGGAGAGGCTGGGAGGCACTGGGAGGCTGGGATGCACTGGGAAGGCTGGGATTGGGAGGCTGGGAGGCACTGGGAGGCTGGGAGGCACTGGGAGAGGCTGGGAGGCACTGGGAGGCTGGGAGGCACTGGGAGGCTGGGAGGCACTGGGAGGCTGGGAGGCACTGGGAGAGCTGGGAGGCACTGGGAGGCTGGGATGCACTGGGAGGCTGGGATGCACTGGGAGGCTGGGAGGCACTGGGAGGCTGGGAGGCACTGGGAGAGGCTGGAGGCACTGGGAGGCACTGGGAGGCTGGGAGGC
>NC_059256.1:5034906-5057406 GCF_017591435.1 Portunus trituberculatus | reverse complement strand
GGATTGTGAGAGATCGCGATGACGAATTTCAAATGATGCGACATGTTGTATTGTTGCTGCTTCTGTGTGGATCCATGATTGTGGTAAGTTTTGGTGGTGTTTGGGGTGTTTTGGGGGTGTTTTAGTGTGTTTTGGGATGTTATTGGGTGTTTTGGGGTGTCTGGGAGTGTGGAAGTGTGTTTTGGGGTGTTAAAGTGTTATTTGGTGTGTTTTGGGGTGTTTTAGTGTGTTTTGGGTTGTTTTGGGGTGTTGTAGGGTGTTCTGGGGTGTTTTGGGATGTTATTGGGTGTTTTGGGGGTGTGGAAGTGTGTTTTGAGGTGTTTTGGGGGTGTTTTGGGGTGTTTTGTGATGTTTTGGGTGTGGAAGTGTGTTTTTTGAGGTGTTGTGGGGTGTTTTAGTGTATTTTGGGGGTGTTTTAGTGTGTTATGGAATGTTTAAGTATTTTTGGTGTGTACTTCTCAAAATATATCACCCACTTCTTCCCACTCCACTCCTCTCACCAAACAGCCAACTCTTTCAGCCCTCCTCACTAAACAGCCCTCTCCCAGGCCTCTCACCTCTCACCCATTCTCCTCTCTCCCACACCTCTCCCACACCCTCTCACTCCTCCCACACCCTCTCTCTCCCTCTCACAGCTGGAAAAACACACAAAAACACACACAACTTCTCAAACACACCAACATTTTCAACCCTCCCTCACTAAACAGCCCTCTTTCAGCCTCTCCCAGCCCTCTCCCAGGCCTCTCACCCACTCTCCCTCTCTCCCACACCTCTCCCACACCCTCTCACTCCTCCCACACCCTCTCTCTCCCTCTCACAGCTGGAAAAACACACAAAAACACACACTTCTTCTCAAAAACACCAACATTTTTTTCAACCCTCCCTCACGAAACAGCCCTCTTTCAACCTCTCCCAGCCCTCTCCCAGGCCTCTCACCCACTCCCCCTCTCTCCCACACCTCTCCCACACCCTCTCATGCCTCCCACACACTCTCTCTCCCTCTCACAGCTGGAAAAACACACAAAAACACACACAACTTCTCAAAAACACCAAACATTTTTCAACCCTCCCTCACCAAACAGCCCTCTTTCAGCCTCTCCCAGCCCTCTCCCAGGCCTCTCACCCACTCTCCCTCTCTCTCCAGGGGTTCGCGCTGTGCATGTGGACGCTGGTGACCGAGGAAGTCAATGGTGTGTACATAGAATTGGTGTTTCTGGATATAGTGTTGAATTTTGGCCAAGGATTTTTCACGGCTGCAATCTTTGGTCTAGACACTCGACTGGTGCTCGTTCCTCTGCTGAGGTGGTGGCGGCGCTGCAGGGGCCTGGCTGAGGTAAGGAGGGGTGTAAGGGGGTGTTTGAGTGTGTTATGTTTGTTTTGGGGTGTTTTTGAGTGTGTTTGATTGTTTTGAAGTTTTATTGAGTGTTTTAAAGTGTTTTTGGGGTATTTAAGTGTGTTTGGGGTGTTTTTGGGTGTTTCTGAGTGTGTTTGAGTGTTTTGGGGGTGTTTTGTGGTGTTTTTGAGTGTTGAGTGTGTTTTAGGGGTGTTTGAGTGTGTTTTTGAGTGTTTTTGAGGTGTTTTAAGCGTGTTTTGTGGTGTTTGAGTGTTTTGGGGGGTTTTTGTGTGCTTTTGGGTGTATTGGGGTGTTCTGCTCTCTCTCTCTCTCTCTCTCTCTCTCTCTCTCTCTCTCTCTCTCTCTCTCTCTCTCTCTCTCTAAAAACATCAATTTTCTCACATTTTCCTCCTCTGAACCACTCAAAACTACTCTCTCTCTCTCTCTCTCTCTCTCTCTCTCTCTCTCTCTCTCTCTCTCTCTCTCTCTCTCTTTATTTATTTATTTATTTATTTATCTCTCTCTCTCTCTCCCCCCCCCCAGGTGGTGGTGCCGCGGTGGGAGGAGCTGGACCCAGTGACAAGGCAGACCTGTGACCAGTTCACCAGTTACCACATGGACAAGTGTGTGAAGGACATTGTGAGGGACAGAAGGTGAGAGGGAGAGAGAGAGAGAGAGTGTAACCTAATTCCAAAGACATCCATACCCTTAAAACACACCCAAAACACTCAAAAACACACAAAAACACACAAAACACACAAAACACTAAAACACAAAACACACAAAACACAAAACACACAAAACACACAAAACACACACACAACACACAACAACACACAAAACACACACAACACACAAAAACACACAAAAACACAAAACACACAAAACACACACAAAACACACAAAACACACAAAACACACAAACACAAAACACACAAAACACAAAACACAAAACACACAAAACCCCACAAAAACACACACAAAATACACAAACACCCAAAACACACACTAAAATACAAAACACCCAAAACACACACAAAAACACACAAAACACCAAAACACACCAAAACACAAAACACACCACAAAACACACAAAACACCAAAACACACAAAACACACAAAACACCACAAAACACACCAAAACACAAAACACAAAACACAAAACACCCAAAACACAAAAACACAAAACACAAAAAACACACAAAAAACACCACAAAACACACAAAACACCCCAAAACACCACAAAACACACAAACACACAAAACCACACAAAACCACAAAAAACACACAAAACACACAAAACACACAAAACACACAAAAACACCCATAAACACACAAAACCCCACAAAACCACACAAAACCACCCCAAAACCCCACAAAACCACACAAAAACACCCCAAAACACCTCAAACCCCGAAACCTCACTTAACCTAACCTAACCCACCAGATGGCGTCTCCAGAACCTCACCAGTGTCTTTATTGGCAAAGAACTCGTAGATTGGCTCATTCTGGTTGGACTGGCCAGCGATCGGACGGAGGCAGTTAAATATGGCCGCCGTCTCCTCCAGGGGGGAATTATTTGTCACCTGCGGAGGCAACACCACTTCCACGATCAAGCTTTGTTCTATTCCTTCAGGGGTGCTGGTCTATCGACGGGTCAGTGAGAGGGTTGTAGTAGTGGTGGTGGTAGAGAGTGAGTGTGTGTATTTGTGTGATTTATGAGTGGAGGAGGAGGAGGAGGAGGAGGAGGAGGAGGAGGAAGGAAGAAGAGGAGGAGGAGGAGGAGGAGGAGGAGGAGGAGGAGGAGGAGGAGGAGGAGGAGAAAGAGAAAGAGAGAGAGAAAGGAGGAGGAAGAGGAAGACTTAAGCAAGAAAAGAAGAAGAAGAGGAGGAGGAGGAGGAGGAGGAGAATGAAAATTTAGAAGAAGAAGAAGAAGAAGTCACAAGAGAGAGAGAGAGAGAGAGAGAGAGAGAGAGAGAGGTATTTTTATGAGCCATATTAATTAAAATTTCTTGGCTGTGAAATTAGAATGTTTTAGGCGCTACTGTGTGTGTGTGTGTGTGTGTGTGTTTTGAGTGTGTTTGGATGTGTTTCAGTGTGTTTTGAGTGTGTTTGGGTGTGTTTTGAGTTTGATTGGGTGTTTTGAGTGTGTTTGGGTGTGTATTTGGGATGTTTTGAGTGTGTTTGGGTGTTTTGGGTTTTTGAGTGTTTGAATGTTTTTTGAGGGAGAGAGAGAGAGAGAGAGAGAGAATGTGTGTGTGTGTGTGTTTTATTGTATATTACACACACACACACACACACACACACACACACACACACACACACACAAGGATAAAGGTTAGTGTTTTAAAATACAAACGTACACACAGATAAACGCACAAACGGACAAACAAACGTAATTTATTTTTTTAAGCGTGGAGAAAATAAATAAATAAATTAATTAATTAAGGTTGTGAATTGAATAGCACAAACAAACAAACACACAAACACACAAACACAAACGAACAAAAGAACGGAATCAAAACAAACGGAATATTTTTTTAAGTCTGTCTGTCTGTGTGTATGTCTGTCTGTCTGTGTGTCTGTCTGTCTGTCTGTCTGTCTGTCTGTCTGTCTGTGTGTCTGTCTGTCTGTCTGTCTGTTATTATTATTATTATTATTATTATTATTATTATTATTATTATTTCAACCAAAACTAAATTAAATAACTTATATGTATATGTCTGTATGTCTGAATGTCTGTGTGTGTGTGTGTGTGTGTGTGTGTGTGTGTATGTGTGTGAATATCTACATGTGCGTAAGATTGAAATACGTACATGGGCAGAATCTAGTCACCATGTGTGTGTGTGTGTGTGTGTGTGTGTGTGTGTGTGTGTGTGTGTGTGTGTGTGTGTGTAATTTATACCTGTAAGATTATATCGAATAAAATTATTACAATATTAATCTTCATTTTGTAATTACCTGAGTAGTAGTAGTAGTAGTAGTAGTAGTAGTAGTAGTAGTAGTAGTAGTAGTAGTAGTAGTAATACACCTCACAACACCACAAAAACACCCCAAAACACACCAAAACATCCCAAATACACCCAAACACACCAAAACTCATCAAAACACCACAAAACACCGCAAAAACACCACAAAACACCACAAAACACCACAAAACACCACAAAACATCACAAAATCCTCCTTAACATACACCAAACCACATCAATATACACCAAAACACCACAAACACCTCACCAAACACACCCAAACACCCCAGAACACACTAAAACACACCAAACACACCAAAATACACCAAAACACATCAAAACGTCCCAAAAACACACCAAAACACCACAAAAATGCATTTAAATACACCAAAACCTCTCAAAAACACACCAAAACACCCCAAAACAAAGCAAAACCCCCAAAAACGCCACAAAAAACACCAAACACCCCGGAGATAAGTTAAATACATACCTACCTATCTATCTAGGGCACCCCAAACAGCAATATTCCCTAGGGCCCCCAGAGAGGTAGACACGGCCTTACATGCCCCAATATAATCATTTTCCAATCACCCTTGCTATTAAAACCACTTTATTTAACTATTTATCTACCTTTTTACTCACTTTAATTATATTCCTACCATTAATTAAACATTCCTTTATCCATTACTAGCAATATCTACCATTATTTGACCTGTTTGACCATTATTACAGCCATTATTTTGATTTTACTCCATTGAGGCTTTTAAATTTGGCGCGCTGGTGAGTCAAACATTGTGGTGCGCCGAGTCGCTGCGCCGCGGGTCGAACAGGCCAGTCACGTGACCTGACGTCCTGCCCGTGTCCGATTCCCTTCATTGACCTCATAAATTCATAAATACTTTAATAAATCGTCTATTTCTGATTTATTTCTCTCATTATGGTGTTTTGTTTATTATTTTTTTTAGTTTTTTTTTATCTTTTTGTTTTTTTTCAAGTGTTTGGTGTGTTTTAATCATTTGTTATGGGAAATACGTTTTGTGTTTCTCTCTCTCTCTCTCTCTCTCTCTCTCTCTCTCTCTCTCTCTACGGGAATGCTATTATTTTATACATTTTAATACATTTCCTTGATTTTAGCGTTAGAAAACCACCCTCTCTCTCTCTCTCTCTCTCTCTCTCTCTCTCTCTCTCTCTCTACGGAATGCTATTATTTTATACATTTTAATACAT
Organism: Portunus trituberculatus; assembly: GCF_017591435.1. NCBI lineage: Eukaryota > Metazoa > Arthropoda > Malacostraca > Decapoda > Portunidae > Portunus > Portunus trituberculatus. The sequence goes on along the minus strand of NC_059256.1, from coordinate 5,051,876 downwards.
TTTCTTGATTTTGGCGTTAGAAATCCACCCTCTCTCTCTCTCTCTCTCTCTCTCTCTCTCTCTCTCTGCATACGAGTGTTATATAAATAGACTATTGCATCTTAACGCCACAATATCAATACATTTTCCATCTCTGTCTTAATTTCACGTCAATTTTGCAATATTAAGATGAAAAACGCTTTATTTTTTAACTGTGACTGTCTTGCAAGGCCACAGACATGACTGGCGGGGTTCACAAGACTGTTTCTCCAGTTAATAGTGTAGATTGTCTGTTAATTTGCCACCAGAACCTTAAAAACACCCTTAAAAACCCTTAGAACTTTAAATAGAGCCTTAAAAATGTAGATATACTGTTAACTCGCCACTAGAACCTTAAAAACACCCTTAAAACCCTTAGAACTTTAAATAGAGCCTTAAAATGTAGATATACTGTTAACTCGTCACTAGAACCTTAAAAACACCATTAAAACCCTTAGAACTTTAAATAGAGCCTTAAAAATGTAGATATACTGTTAACTCGTCACTAGAACCTTAAAAACACCCTTAAAACCCTTAGAACTTTAAATAGAGCCTTAAAAATGTAGATATACTGTTAATTTGCCACCAGAACCTTAAAAACACCCTTAAAAACCCTTAGAACTTTAAATAGAGCCTTAAAAATGTAGATATACTGTTAACTTGCCACTAGTACCTTAAAAACACCCTTAAAAACCCTTAGAACTTTAAATAGAACCTTAAAAATGTAGATATACTGTTAACTCGCCACTAGTACCTTAAAAACACCCTTAAAAATCCTTAGAACTTTAAATAGAGCCTTAAAAATGTAGATATACTGTTAACTCGCCACTAGAACCTTAAAAACACCATTAAAACCCTTAGAACTTTAAATAGAGCCTTAAAAATGTAGATATACTGTTAACTCGCCACTAGAACCTTAAAAACACCCTTAAAAACCTTTATAACTTCAACTAGACCCCTTAAACTGCAGAAATGTAGTTAATTTGCCTCTAGAATCTTAAAAACACCCTTAAAAACCCTTAGAACTTTAAATAGAGCCTTAAAAATGTAGATATACTGTTAATTTGCCACCAGAACCTTAAAAACACCCTTAAAAACCCTTAGAACTTTAAATAGAGCCTTAAAAATGTAGATATACTGTTAACTCGTCACTAGAACCTTAAAAACACCCTTAAAAACCCTTAGAACTTTAAATAGAGCCTTAAAAAATGTAGATATACTGTTAACTCGTCACTAGAACCTTAAAAACACCCTTAAAAACCCTTAGAAATTTAAATAGAGCCTTAAAAGTGTAGATATACTGTTAATTTGCCACCAGAACCTTAAAAACACCCTTAAAACCCTTAGAACTTTAAATAGAGCCTTAAAAATGTAGATATACTGTTAATTTGCCACCAGAACCTTAAAAACACTATTAAAAACCCTTAGAATTTAAATAGAGCCTTAGAAATGTAGATATACTGTTAACTCGCCATTAGAACTTTCAAAACACCATTAAAACCCTTAGAACTTTAAATAGAGCCTTTAAACTGCAGAAATGTGGTTAATTTACCTCTAGAACCTTAAAAACACCCTTAAAAACCCTTAGAACTTTAAATAGAGCCTTAAAAATGTAGATATACTGTTAACTCGACACTAGAACCTTAAAAACACCCTTAAAAACCCTTATAACTTCAACTAGACCCTTAAACTACAGAAATGTTGTTAATTTGCCTCTATAACCTTAAAAACACCCTTAAAAACCCTTACAATTTTAAATAGACCCTTAAACTGCAGAAATGTTGTTAATTTGCCTCTAGAACCTTAAAAACACCCTTAAAAATCTCGCGCCATTTCAACAAGAACCCTTAAAATGGCATTAGAACCTTAAAAACACCCTTAAAAACCCTTATGACTTCAACTAGAGCCCTTAAAAAGTAGAAATATTGTTAATTTATTACTATAACCTTAAAAACACCATTAGAGAGAGAGAGAGAGAGAGAGAGAGAGACGTTAATAGATAACAGAAAAATAAATAAATAAATAAAACGATAAAAAATAGAGATGAAAATTAGAAAGATATTTAGATTGTCTTTAAAAAAAAAACTTAATAAAACCACGAAAAATATTTGAACTTAATGAAACAATAAATAAATAAATGATTCGCCCCAAATAAACACAATATGGATAATTAGAGCAATTTTCAAGGTCACTGCAGAAATATATAAATAAATTAATTAATCTTAAGTTTTCTCTATCTCCCTTAATATGACCCTTAAAAATTTAGATGTGTGTTAATTAAAAGTCAGATTTGATTAATATGTGCCTTAAAAGTGTCATAGAGTTTGTTGAAAGCCAGTTTATGAGGAGTGAGGGCTGATGTTAATTAAAATTACCTTGTAAACTCTTTTAAACAATGTATGGGACACAATTAGTAGACTTATTAATAAATTTCACACCATTCCTTATCTGGACACCAAATTTAAGGGCCGCAGCACAACGGGAGAAAAACAAATTAAAACGAGGAATGTTGAGGAGGGAACACTGAAATTAACTATTAAAATCCAACAAACGCCATTAAAAATAATCTAAGGACATTTAAAAGGCCAGAAATAGAAATCCCACATCATTCCATATCCGGACACCAAATTTAAGGGCCGCAGCACAACGGGGAAGAGAGAAAAACAGAAATTAAGACGAGGAATGTTGAGGAGGGGGGACTGAAATTAACTATTTTAATTCAACAAACGCCTTTTAAGATAACGTATGGACATTTAAGGGGCCAGAAATATAAATCCCATACCCTGAGCTATTTACACACCAATTTTCGTGGGTGTAGGCAGAAGGGAAGAGGAGAAATAGGAAAAAATTAAGCCAAAGTCAAAGTCACTGGCGGAGGTGGAAGAAGACTCAGGCATTGATGGCGTCTTAGTGGTTGGGCGTGCGTTCAATCTTTTCCGTAAATTCATGACTTAGGGGCGGAAATCTCGTCCAACACACGTGAGTATCACCCCCTGGGGAATCTGCAGGACCTAAGGCACCTGGGGCACCCTTAAGGGACACCGTAACCCTTAAAATTAACCAGAAATCAGGGAAATAAGGTGTATTATCTGGGCCTCCTCTGTTTACCAACCCAGGACTCGACCCTCTGTTTTCAAAATTTTCCCTTATTTCTCCCTAACCACCACCGCCCTGACCTTGACCTTTGACACAGCGATGGCCCTAACCCTTGACCTCCCCTTGCCACCCCGGGGACGCTGGTTTAAGGGTCATTTAGGGAGAAATAAGGGTTTGAGTGGCGGGGTGGGCAGGGCTGACTTCAACTCTAGGGGCTAAAGAAGTTATTTGAACCTTATTTGAATTTTTGGGGTTTTAGGGACATTTTAGGGGCGTTTTGGGGTTCTTGGGGGTTATTTGGAGTGTCTAGGGTTTTAAGGGTTTTGGGGACTGCCACGCCCCCCCTTGCCCTAAAATACCCGTGTGCCCCCTCTCTCTCTCTCTCTCACTCTTCTGTCTCTATCTCTCTCTTTCCTCACTCTCATTTTTTTTCCTCAATATTTTCAGGGTAAGTCTCTCTCTCTCTCTCTCTCTCTCTCTCTCTCTCTCTCTCTCTCTCTCTCTCTCTCTCTCTCTCTCTCTCTCTCTCAAGTTAGTTTTAGAAATGTAATTTATTTTATTATTATTATTATTATTATTAGTAGTAGTAGTAGTAGTAGTAGTAGTAGTAGTTATAGTAGTAGCAGTAGTAGCAATAGTGGTAGTATTAGATTAGAAGTAGCAGTAGTAGTAGTAGTAGCAGTAGTAGTAGCAGCAGCAGTAGTAGTAGTAGTAGTAGTAGTAGTAGTAGTAGTAGTAGTAGTAGTAGTAGCAGCAGCAAACTTCATATGTGGTTCCCTAAAATATTTTGTGTTACAATCTACAATATTTCAATTAAGGGCTAGTTTCCCCTAATTCCCTTGGTGTTACGGCCCTTAAAATCACCGTCCTAGTACTTTAAAGGTCAAACTTCCATATTACATCCCTTAAAAATACCCCAAACTTCTTTTAAGGGAAGTTTTTGGAAGTTTTTTCAATATTTCAGGGAGTTCTTGTTTTTTTAAGGTCATTTTTTTCACATTTCCCTTCGTGGTGTGACCTTAAAATTTTAGCTGTGTATTTTTAAGGTCAAAATTTCTTACTACGTCCCTTAAAAGTGTCTTAAAGTTTGTTGAAGGCAAGATTTTAGGGATTTTAGGTGTTTTAAGGGTTAAGATTAGCAATGTTTTAATTAAAAGCTGTGTTTATACTATTTTCTTTTTAAAATGTGTGTTCACCTCTCTCTCTCTCTCTCACTCTCACTCTCACTCTCTCACTCTCTCTCTCTCTTTCAGAACACAATGGCATCCTCTTGGGAGAGTTTCATCGCGTCCTCCACAACCCCAAGCCAGACAGCTGCCCCGTCACCCAGCCCCGGCCCTGCCCCACCAGCCCCCACCCCTACACAGACCCCAAACCCCGCCCCACAGCAGTACCCCCCACAGGAGGCCCACTACCAGTACCCCAAGCAGTATCCGGGGCTGAGGTTGCCCGCCAAACACAGCCGTCGCGGGGCAAGGACCAACCACGCCAGCTCCACAAACTCCAGTTGGGGGCCCTCCGGTGGGGGTTTCCGGGGGTCCTGGGGTATCTGGGGGTGCGGGGGTGTCTGGGGCAGGGGCTGGGGTGTCCGGGGCGGGGCTAGCCGGGGTGCAGGAAACAGATTTGCCCCCAGAGATGCTTGCAGTTGGTTGGCGGAAATTTTGGAGCAAACGGGAGCAGAGAGTGTATTTCTGGAACCGCGCCACAGGGGAGAGCCTCTGGGACATGCCCGGGGCCTCAGCAGGACACGGCCAGCCCCCCGGGGTGAGTATGGGGCATGTTTGGGTCTCTAGAAGGGTGTGTTTTGGTGAGAAGTGTGTTAAAAGTGGTGTTTTGGAAATGTTTTTGGGGTATTTTGGTGTGTTTTGGGTGTTTGGGTGTGTTTTTTGGGTGTTTGGGTGTGTTTTTTGGGTGTTTATGGGTGTTTTTTGGATGTTTTGTTGTGTTTACGGTATGTTTGGTATGTTTTGAATGTGTCTTGAGTATGTTTTGGGTGTTTTGAGTGTGTTTTGGTGTGCTTTGAGTGTGTTTTGAGTATGTTTTGGGTGTTTTGAGTGTGTTTTTGGTGTGTTTTGAGTGTGTTGGGGTGTGTTTTTGGTGTGTGTTGGTGTGTTTTGAGTATGTTTTGTGTGTTTATGGGTGTTTTGAGTATGTTTTGTGTGTTTATGGGTGTTTTGAGTGTGTTTTGGTGTGTTTTGGGTATATTTTGAGTGTGTTTTGGGTGTGTAAGTGTGTATGGGTGTGTTTTGGGTGTGTTTTGGGTTTTTTGAGTGTTTGTGTGTGTATGACTGTTTTGAGTATATCAGAGTGTGTTTTGGGTGTATTTGAGTGTGTTTTGAGTGTATTTGAGTGCGTTTTGAGTGCGTTTGAGTGCGTTTTGAGTGTGTTTATATTTGTGTGTGTGTGTATGTGTGTTTCACTTGTTAATTCATATCTCCTCCTCCTCCTCCTCCTCCTCCTCCTCCTCCTCCTCCTCCTCCTCCTCCTCCTCCTCCTCCTCCTCCTCCTCCCCCCCAGGTCAGCTCAGGTCACCCCCACCCCCACCCCAATTTTGACCCCATCAGTGACCCCCTGGGCATACAGAACCCAGCCAATGGGGGGGGAGGGGCACCCACCACCGCCACCACCACCACCACCACCACCGCCACCACCCCCACACCCAGGTAAGGGGGCCATCTATGGGGGTAGTTCGTCTTAAAGGGGTCGTAGTAGTAGTAGTAGTAGTAGTAGTAGTAGTAGTAGTTGTAGTAGTAGTAGTTGTTGTTGTTGTTGTTGTTGTTGTTGTTGTTGTGTTGTTGTGATGGTAACATTTACTGACATCTCCTCCTCCTCCTCCTCCTCCTCCTCCTCCTCCTCCTCCTCCTCCTCCTCCTCCTCCTCCTCCTCCTCCTCCTCCTCCTCCTCCTCCTCCTCCTCCTCCTCCTCCTCCTCCTCCTCCTCTTCTTCTTCTTCTTCTTCTTTTCATTTTTTCTTCTCCTCCTCCTCCTCCTCTCCTCTCCCTCTCCTTCTTCTTCTTCTTCTTCTTCTTCTTCTTCTTCTTTTCCTTATCCTCCTCCTCCTCCTCCTCCTCCTCCTCCTCCTCCTTCTTCTTCTTCTTCTTCTTCTTCTTCTTCTTCTTCTTCTTCTTCTTCTTCTTCTTTCCTCCTCCTCCTCCTCCTCCTCCTCCTCCTCCTCCTCCTCCTCCTCCTCCTCCTCCTCCTCCTCCTCCTCCTCCTCCTCCTCCTCCTCCTCCTCCTCCTCCTCCTCCTCCTCCTCCTCCTCCTCCTCCTCCTCCTCCTCCTCCTCCTCCTCCTCCTCCTCCTCCTCCTCCTCCTCCTCCTCCTCCTCCTCCTCCTCCTCCTCCTCCTCAGATCTGACATGGGGCCCAAAACCGCTCCACTTGGAGAGAATTTACCTCCACACGCGAGAGGAGGAAAGAGGTGAGAGAGAGAGAGAGAGAGAGAGAGAGAGAGAGAGAGAGAGTAGTAATAATATTCTTAATTTACATAATGCTAGGATTTATTTAGACTACTACTACTACTACTACTACTACTACTACTACTACTACTACTACTACTACTACTACTACTACTATCTTTTATGTTAAGTTAAGACTGTTTTTCCAGTTAATAATATGGAAATGTTGTTAATCTGTCACTACACCCTTAAAAAACACCAATAACTTCCACTACACACCCTTGAAAAACACCAATAACTTCCACTACACCCTTGAAAAACACCAATAACTTCCACCACACCCTTGAAAAACACCAATAACTTCCACTACACCCTTGAAAACACCAATAACTTCCACTACACCCTTGAAAACACCAATAACTTCCACTACACCCTTGAAAAACACCAATAACTTCCACTACACCCTTGAAAACACCAATAACTTCCACTACACCCTTGAAAACACCAATAACTTCCACTACACCCTTGAAAACACCAATAACTTCCACTACACCCTTGAAAACACCAATAACTACTACACCCTTGATAACTTCCACTACACCCTTGAAAACACCAATAACTTCCACTACACCCTTGAAAACACCAATAACTTCCACTACACCCTTGAAAACACCAATAACTTCCACTACACCCTCACCAATAACTTCCACTACACCCTTGAAAACTAACTTCTCTCTACACCCTTGAAAAACCAATAACTTCCAGCACAATGCACAATGAACCCCCAGAACAGCACAACAGCCCCAGCCCCCCCTGGCCCTGTGCCTGGGGGGGGCGTTGGAGGGGGCGGCACCCCCATATCGCCCACAGCTGCCCCGGTCTTGTCTGGGGTGAAGAGGAGAGCATCAGAGGAGGCTGCCGGCGCCCCTGGCCAAGAAGTTTGTCCTGGCGTAAGTGAGAGAGAGAGAGAGAGAGAGAGAGAGAGAGGGGGAGTGGGTAGGTGACAGATTGGAGAGAAAAAATGTTTAGGATGGAGAGAAAGAGAGATAGAAACATGTAGAGAGAGAGAGAGAGAGAGAGAGAGTGTGTGTGTGTGTGTGTGTGTGTGAAAGAAATAGAAAGAGAGTGTTTGTGTGTTAGAGAGAGAAAGAGAGAGAGCGAGTGAGCAAACACTTTCACATGTACAATTTAAAACACACACACACACACACACACACACACACACACACACACACACACACACACACACACACACACACACACACACACACACACACACACACACACACACACACACACACACACACACACACAACACACACACACACACACACACACACACACACACACACACACACACACACACACACACACAACACACACACACACACACAAAACACACACACACACACACACACACACACACACACACACACACACACACACACACACACACACACACACACACACACATACACACACACACACTCGAAAACACACAAAACACAAAAACACACACACAAACACACAAAACACACCAAAACACAAAAACACAAAACACCAAAACACACAAAAACACACAACACCACACAAACAAACACATCAAAACACCCAAAAACCACAAAACACACCAAAACACACACACAAACGCACTCAAGCTAATCCAAACGTGATATTTTAGGGGACCTTGGGATTTGGAGCTGCCAACAAATGTGATAATGTTCGAGCGACCTCCCATCACTCTGCCGCAGCCGTACCCCAGTGTGGAGGTTCTGCGCGGCCAGCTCGTCAACAAACTGCGACTCGGGTACCAGGAGATGTCCCAGGCCAGGCAAGGTTCGTTTGGGAGGTGTTTTGAGGTGTTTTTGGGTGTTTTAGTGGGGAAATTGTTTTTTTTGGGGTGTTTTTGGGTGTTTTGGTGGGTAACTGGGATTTCTTGGGTGTTTTGGTGTGTTTTGGGGTGTTTTGGTGTGTTTTGAGGTGTTTTAGGTGTTTTGGGGTGGTTTTGGGTGTTTTGAGGTAGTTTTGCTGTTTTGAGGTGTTTTGGGATGTTTTAGTGTTTTTGGGTGTTTTTTGTTGTTTTGGGTGTTTTGGGGTGTTTGAGATATTTTGAGGTGTTTTGGGGTGTTTTGAGGTGTTTTGAGGTATTTTGGAGTGTTTTGAGGTGTTATGGGGTGTTTTGAGGTATTTTGAGGTGTTTTGGAGTGTTTTGAGGTGTTATGGGGTGTTTTGAGGTATTTTAGGATGTTTAGGGGTGTTTAGAGGTATATTAGGGTGTTATGGGGTGTTTTGAGGTATTTTGAGGTGTTTTTGGGGTGTTTTGAGGCATTTTGAGGTGCTTTGGGGTGTTTTGAGGTATTTTGAGGTGTTTTTGGGGTGTTTTAGGATGTTTAGGGGGTGTTTAGAGGTGTTTTAGGGTATTACAAATAAATTTATCAACATCACCACCCTACATCTCTTAAACCACCACAACCACCACCACTACTGACTTCCCCTCCTCCTGTCTCTCACTCCACCGCCCCCAACAGGGATCGACGCCCCCCGAGACTCGTTTAGCCGTTGGTTGATGGAGCGGAAGGTGGTGGACCATGGCTGGGACCCCCTCCTGCCGTCCCAGTGCTTCCCAGAGGTCAGCCAGTCCATGTACCGAGAGATTATGAACGACATTCCCATCAAATTGGAACGTCCGACTTTTACCGGGAAGGCTCGGAAACAGCTCTCCAAGTATGCCGAGGCTGCCAAACGCATGATAGAGACTAGGTGAGGTGTTTGGGGGTGTTTGGGGATGTTTTTGGTGTGTTTTTAGGGGTGTTTGGGGGATTTGAAGGCCAAAATTCTGTGTTTTGACTGTTTTTTTGGGTGTTTTTTGGGGTTTGAAGGCCAAAATTCTGTGTTTTGAGTGTTTTTTGGAGTTTTTAGTGGGTTTTGATGTGTTTAGGTGTGTTTGAGTGTGTGTGGAGTGTGTTTTGAGCTGGACCTTTACTGGGAAGGCTTGGAAACAGCTCTCCAAGTATGCCGAGGCTGCCAAACGCATGATAGAGACTAGGTGAGGTGTTTGGGGGGGTTTTGGGGGATTTGAAGGCCGAAATTCTGTGTTTTGAGTGTTTTTGGGGTGTTTTTGGGGTTTGAAGGCCAAAATTCTGTGTTTTGAGTGTTTTTAGAGTTTTTAGTGGGTTTTGATATGTTTAGGTGTGTTTGGAGTGTGTTTGAGTGTGTGTGGAGTGTGTTTTGAGCTGACCTTTACCGGGAAGGCTCGGAAACAGCTCTCTAAGTATGCCAAGGCTGCCAAACGCATGATAGAGACTAGGTGAGGTGTTTGGGGGGGTTTTGGAGTGTTTTGTGACTGAAATTGTATATTTTAGGGGTGTTTTGGGGTGTTTTTGGGGTTTGAAGGCTGGAATTGTGTTTTTTGAAGTTTTTGGTGGGTTTTGATGTGTTTTTTGGGTGGTTGGAGGTGTTTTGATGTGTTTGGAGTGTGTTTGAGTGTTTTAGGGTGTATTGGAAGTGTTTCTGATGTTTTAAGGATGAAATTATGTGTTTAGGGGTGTTTTGGGTGTGTTTTGGAGTGTGTTTGGAGTGTTTCAATCCCTTCAGTACTGGGACACATTTTTACTATGAGTTTTGTGCACCATTAGACCATTTTATTGACATTAGCAAGGATGTATGGAGGGCACAAGATTAATGTGTCTTCACTATTTTAACCCCTTCAGTACTGGGACACATTTTGATGAGTTTTGTGTACCATTAGACCATTTTATTGACATTAGCAAGGATGTATGGAGTGATTAATGGCCACAGTCTTCACTATTTTAACCCCTTCAGTATTGGGACACATTTTTATGTTTAAGGTGAAATTATATTTTATTGACATTAGCAAGGGTTAATGTACAATCTTCACTATTTTAACCCCTTCAGTACTGGGACACATTTTTACTATGAGTTTTGTGTACTATTAGACCATTTTATTGACATTAGCAAGGATGTATGGAGGGCACAAGATTAATGGCCACAGTCTTCACTATTTTAACCCCTTCAGTACTGGGACACATTTTTACTATGAGTTTTGTGTATCATTAGACCATTTGATTGACATTAGCAAGGGTTAATGACCACAGTCTTCACTATTTTAACCCCTTCAGTAATGGGACACATTTTTACTATGAGTTTTGTGTACCATTAGACCATTTTACTGACATTAGCAGAAGATTAATGGCTCCCCCTCCTCCCCCAAACAGCCGGAATGCCAGCCAGGAAAGCCGCAAAATAGTGAAGTGGAATGTAGAAGACACCTTCCAGTGGCTGAGACGGACCGTAGGGGCCACTTTTGATGACTACATGGACCGTCTCGCTCACCTCAAGGTACACCACACTCAGACACACGGAGGCAAGGACACAGGGGGTTTTTAAGGGTTTTGGTGGTGAAGATTATGTGTTTTGGGGTTTTGAAGTATCTTTAGATATTGACAAAACATCTCAAAATGCCTAAAACACACAAAAATGCCACAAAACACACCAAAAACACATTAAAACACATCAAAACACACCCAAAACACCAAAACACACACACAAAACATCACACAAACACACAAAAACACAAAATACAAAACACCTCAAAACACACAAAAACACACAAAACACACACACATTAAACAAAACACACCCAAAACATCCAAAAACACCACCAAAACTCACAAAAAACTCATCAAAACACCTCAAAACACAAAAACACATCAAAACACCACACTAAACACACAAAGACATCAAAACACCCCAAACACACAAAAACACACAAACCACAAAAAAACCACACAAAAACACACCAAAAACACCTCAAAACACACACACACACACACACACACACACACTAACCACCTCTCTCTCCCCCCCCATACAGAGACAGTGCCAGCCTCACCTTACAGAAGCAGCAAAGCAGAGCGTGGAGGGAATATGCACTAAGATTTACAACCTTTCTGTCGAACACGCCAAAAAGATCCGAGAAAAACACCTTCAGATCTTAGAGGAGAATAACATCCGAGGTGTGTGGGGTGTGTGGGTGTAGAGGAAGGGTGGGGCTATCCGTGGGTGTATCGTGTGTCTCTCTAGGGTGTGTGTGTGTGGGTGTACGGGGGTTTAAAGTTCGGGTAAGTTTTTGTGGTTTTGGGGTGATTTTGCGTGTGTGTGTGTGTGTGTGTGTGTGTGTGTGTGTGTGTGTGTGTGTGTTGTCGTCTTTCTTCTTCTTCTTCTTCTTCTTCTTCTTCTTCTTCTTCTTCTTCTTCTTCTTCTTCTTCTTCTTCTTCCTTCTACTGTGTGTGTGTGTGTGTGTGTGTGTGTGTGTGTGTGTGTGTGTGTGTGTGTGTGTGTGTCTCTCTCTCTCTCTCTCTCTCTCTCTCTCTCTCTCTCTCTCTCTCTCTCTCTCTCTCTCTCTCTCTCTCTCTCTCTCTCCTCTCCTCTCCCTCACAAACTAACACTCCCCCTTAATTTCTGGCCCCCCCTGTGCCCCCCCAGAGGTCGGAGTGCCCCCCGTGAGTGGCCTGCGGAAGGTTTGGTGTTACCCTGTGCAGTTCACCACGCCATCACCACGGCCACCACCAATAGACTTTATGCAGGACAAGGACACAACTTGCCTGGGGTTCAACGGAGAGGACTGCGAATTAACACCCCCTATTTCCACAAGCTGGTAGGTGTTTTTTGGGGTGTTTTGGGGTGTTTTGGGGTGTTTTAAGAGGTCAGGTCATTTTCAAGTGTTATTTGGGTGTTTTTGGTGTGTTTTGGGGGTGTTTTGGTGTGTTTTTGGGGTGTTTGAAGAGGTCAGGTAATTTTCAAGTGTTATTTGGGTGTTTTGGTGTGTTTTTGGGGTGTTTTGTGTGGTTTGGGGTGTTTTGGTGTGGGGTGTTTTGGTGTGCTTTGGGGGTGTTTTGGGGTGTTTTAAGAGGTCTGGTCATTTTCAAGTGTTATTTGGGTGTTTTGGGGTGTTTTTGGTGTGTTTATTTGGTGGTTTGGTATATTTTTGGTGTTTTGGTGTGGTTTGGGTGTTTTGGTGTTTTGGTGTTTTGGTGTTTTGGTGTGTGTTTTTGGGTGTTTTGGTGTGGTTTGGAGCATTTTTTGGGTGTTTTGTTGTGAGGGATTGTCAATTTTTTTGGGGTGTTTTGTGGTGTTTTTGGTGTTTTGCAGTGTTTTGCTGTTTTCCTGTGTTTCGTTGCATTTCTGTGTGTTTTTGCTGTGTTTTCCTGCATGTTCCTGTTTTTAATTGCATTTCTGTGTTTTTGCTGTGTTTTACCATGTTTTGCTGTTTTTATTGCATTTTCTGTGTTTTTGCTGTGTTTTATCGTTTTGCTGTGGTTTGCTGCATTTTCACCATATTTTGCTGTGTTTTGCTGCGTTTTACTATGTTTTGCTGTGTATTGCAGCGTTTTGTCTGTTTTGCTGTGTTTTACCATATTTTGCTGTGTTTTACCGTGTTTTTATGTGTTTTAATTGCATTTCTGTGTGTTTTTGCTGTTTTCCTGTGTTTGGACCATATATTGCTGCGTTTGGACCATGTATTGCTGTGTTTTGACCTTTTGCTGCGTTTTGACCATGTTTGCTGTGTTTTGCTGCGTTTGGACCATATATTACTGCATTTTGACCATGTATTGCTGCGTTTTGACCATGTATTGCTGTGTTTTGCTGCATTTTGACCATGTTTGCTGTGTTTTGCTGCGTTTTGACCATGTATTGCTGTGTTTTGCTGCGTTTTGACCATGTTTGCTGTGTTTTGCTGCGTTTTGACCATGTATTGCTGTGTTTTGACTGATTTTGCTGTGTTTTGACCATGTATTGGTGTGTTTTGCTGCGTTTTGACCATGTTTGCTGTGTTTTGCTGCGTTTTGACCATGTTTGGTGTGTTTTGCTGCATTTTGACCATGTATTGCTGTGTTTTGACTGATTTTGCTGTGTTTGGACCATGTATTGCTGCGTTTGGACCATATATTGCTGCGTTTGGACCATATATTGCTGCGTTTGGACCATATATTGCTGCGTTTGGTCCATGTTTTGCTACGTTTGGACCATATATTGCTGCGTTTTGACCATATATTGCTGTGTTTTGACCATATATTGCTGCGCTTTGACTGATTTTGCTGTGTTTTGACTTTTTGCTGCGTTTTGACCATATTTTGCTGCGTTTGGACCATATATTGCTGTGTTTTGACTGATTTTGCTGTGTTTGGACCATATATTGCTGTGTTTTGATTGACCATGTATTGCTGCGTTTTGACTGATTTTGCTGTGTTTGCAGGAGCAGCTGTACCGTTACAACTGTTTTGACGACCGCAAGTTTGAGCTGTTCCTGCCGAGGGTGTGGTGTCTCCTCAAACGCTACCAATCACTGCTGGGCACCAATCCAAACGAGGTGTGTGAGAGAGAGAGAGAGAGAGAGTGTATATCTGCAGTTCCATTTATTTTTTTTTTTGTTTGTGTGTGTGTGTTTGTTTGTGTGTTTTTGAGTGCATTTGAGTGGTATTTTGTTTTTGAGTGCGTTTTTGTGTTTTTGAGAGTGTTTTTTAGTGCATTTGAATGTGTTTTTGAGTGCATTTGAGTGTGTTTTTGTTTTTGAGTGTGTGTGTGTTTTTGAGTGCATTTGAGTGTGTTTTTGTGTTTTTGATGTTTTTTAGTGCATTTGAATGTGTTTTTGAGTGCATTTGAGTGTGTTTTTGTGTTTTTGAGTGCGTTTGTGTGTTTTTGAGTGCATTTGAGTGTGTTTTTGTGTTTTTGAGTGCGTTTGTGTGTTTTGAGTGTGATTATGTGTGATTTTGAGTGTTTTTATGTCTTTTTGTGTTTTTAGTGTGTGTGTGTGTGAGAGAGAGAGAGAGAGAGAGAGTTATTGTATAATTTAAAAAAACACTCAGACACACTGTAAACTGCCCCCAACACATCCAAACACACCGCAACACACTCAAACACCCCAAACACACCCAAACACTCCCAAACACACCAAAGACACCTCAAAACACACCAAAACACACATCAAAACACACCTAAACACCTCAAAACAATCCAAACACATCCCTAAACACACCAAAACATCCCAAAACACACAAAAATCCCAAAACACACCTCTAAACACCCAAACACCCCAAACACACACCAAAACACCAAACACACTCAAAACACCCCAAAACACACCAAAACACACCAAAACACACCAAAACACCTCAAACACACTCAAACACACCCAAAACACACTCAAAACACTCAAAACACCCAAACACACTCAAAACACTCAAAACACCCCAAAACACACCAAAACACCCCAAACACACTCAAAACCACTCAAAACACCCCAAAACCACACCAAAACACTCAAAACCTCTCAAAAAACACACCAAAAACACTCAAAAACACCCCAAAACACACTCAAACCATCCTCAAACACACTCTAACACACCCCTAACCATCTCTCTCCCCCCCCACACACAGGGCCACACCACCCAGTGCGGACTGCCTACTACAGTAATGGAATGTCTCAACAAACATTTCAGTGTGACTTTCGAATGTTTTGCCTCTCCGCTAAATTGTTACTTCCGGCAATACTGCTCAGCCTTCCCCGACACCGACTCTTACTTCGGCTCCAGAGGGTTAGTAGGGGTAGTAGCAGTGGTGGTAGTTGTGGTAGTAGTGGTAGTAGTGGTAGAAGTGGTAGAAGTGGTGTTTTTGTGGGTTTTTTGTGGGTTTTTGTGTTTTTTTTGTGGGTTTTTGTGGTGGTTGTGGTGGTGGTGTAGTGGTAGTAGTGGTTGTGTTGTAGTAGTAGTAGTGGTAGTAGTAGCAGTAGTAATAGTAGTAGCAGTAGTAGTAGTAGTAGTAGTAGTAGTAGTAGTAGTAGTAGTAGTAGTAGTAGTAGTAGTAGTAGTAGTAGCAGTAATAGTAGCAGTAGTAGTAGTAGTAGTAGTAGTAGTAGTAGTAGTAGTAGTAGTAGTAGTAGTAGTAGTAGTAGTTGATAATGTGGATATATTTAAACTATTATCTTTGTCAAATATTTCCAGAAACTAATCTATTTTTTTTGTTTTCTCTCCCCAAAACACACCAAAAACACCATTATACACCACCAAAACACCCAAAAAAACACACAAAACACCCAAAAACACACAAAAATCCCTTTTAAACATACCCAAACACACCAAAAACACCCCAAAACACTCAAAATCTCTTCAAAAAACACAAAACACACCAAACACCCCAAAACACACCAAAACACACCAAAAACATTCAAAATCTCCTTCAAATACACAAAACATCAAAACACACCTAAAACACCCAAATCACCCCCAAAACACTCAAAACACACAAAACCCCAAAACACACAAAAACATAAATCCTCAAACACACCATAAAACTCCCAAAACTCAAAACACCAAAACACAAAACCAAAACACACCAAAAAACTCCCAAAAACACACCAAAACACCCCAAATACACACCAAAACACTCCTTAAACACCCCAAACACCCCAAAAACACCCCCAAACAGGCCAATACTAGACTTCAAGCCAGTGTGTGGGTCATTCGAAGCTAATCCTCCGTTCTGTGAGGAACTAATGGAGGCGATGGTCCGGCATTTTGAGAAGCTCTTGTCGGAGTCTCACGAACCACTCTCCTTCATTGTCTTTGTCCCAGAGTGGAGGGAGCCCGCCCCCTCCGCCCTTCTCCACCTCGAGGCCTCCAGGTTAGTCTTGGGTTTGGGACGTTTTCTCTCTCTTTCTCTCTTTCTCTTTCTCTCTTCTCTCTCTCTCTCTCTCTCTCTCTCTCTCTCTTTCTCTCTCTCTCTCTCTCTCTCTCTCTCTCTCTCTCTCTCTCTCTCTCTCTCTCTCTCTCTCTCTCTCTCTCTCTCTCTCTCTGGTGTTGTGTGGTGGTGACTGTGGTGTTGTGTGGTGACTGTAGTGGTGTGTGTGGTTAAGTTAGGTCAGGTTGTGGTGTGTGATGGTGGTGACTGGTGTTGTGTGGTGTTGCATGGTGTTTCTAAGGACCCCTGTGTGTGTTCCAGGTTAGGTTAGGTTAGGTTGTGGTGGTGGTGTTGTGTGGTGGTGACTGTGGTGTTGTGTGGTGTTTCTATGGTGTGTGTGTGTGTGTGTGTTACAGGTTATGTTAACTTATAGTGTGTGGTGGTGGTGACTGTGTGGTGTTGTGGTGGTGACTGGTGTTGTGTGGTGTTTCTATAGACCCCTGTGTGTGTGTTCCAGGTTAGGTTATGTTATGGTGTGTGATGGTGTTGTGGTGTTGACTGAGTGGTGTTGCCTGGTGGTGACTGGTGTTGTGTGGCATTTCTATAGACCCCTTTGTGTGTGTTCCAGGTTAGGTTATGTTATGGTGTGTGATGGTGTTGTGGTGTTGACTGAGTGGTGTTGACTGGTGTTGACTGGTGTTGTGTGGTGTTTCTATGGTTAGGTTAGGTTATGTTATGGTGTGTGATGGTGTTGTGGTGTTGAC
>NC_059256.1:5024906-5029906 GCF_017591435.1 Portunus trituberculatus | reverse complement strand
TAATCCTTTTTTTTATATATATATTTTTCCCAATTCTAATTAATTTTGACATTAGAAAAAAAATTAATCTTGTTTTTTTCTTACCGTTTTTTCTTCTTAGTTAAATATTGTCAGTAATTCTTCTTCTTCTTCTTCTGCAGGAGGCGCCATGACTGGGAATGGAGCTAATGGTCTAATGGGGTAAGTCCTGTGTGTGTGTGTGTGTGTGTGTGTGTGTGTGTGCCTTACCTTGTTCTTGTCTTCTAATAGTGCTCTGATAGGCTAGAGAGAGAGAGAGAGAGAGAGAGAGAGAGTGTGTGTGTGTGTGTGTGTGTGTGTGTGTGTTTGAGTTTAGCATAGTTTAATGAACATATCAACTTTACAAAATCTGCGTATAGCCTTCACAATGACGAGAGAGAGAGAGAGAGAGAGAGAGAGAGAGATACATACATACATACATACATACATACATATTAACATCCTAAACCCTTCCAACAGCTTAGATAACACCAAATTGGCAATCATGAACTACCCAGCATGGGATGTAAACAGTTTGGACACCCTGGCGTTCACCTCCCATTATGAACGTCCCCTGAGCTTCCTCGCCCATGAAGACGCCTCCTTGCCCCTCCAGCTTGCCCCCACTTCTCCTACAGGCAAGGAGGTCATGGCGGAGACTGCGACCTGGCCAGAACCGAAAGCAGAGGTCATGTATGGCTTAGAAAAGGTCATACAGTCTTTTAAAACTGATGGAAATTTGAGTTTTAAGATTGTTGATAGTTCTCGGCCAAGGAACAAGCCTTATATGGTAAGTTCTCCCCTCCTTGCCTACTTTCTCATTCCTACTTGTTCTCGCCTGCTGGTTCTCATTCTCTACTCATTTTTAGCCACCTCAGTACTGGGACACATTTTTACTACGAGTTTTGTGTGCCATTAGACCATTTTATTGACATTAGCAAGGGTGTATGGAGGGCAGAAGATTAATGGCCACAGTCTTCACTATTTTAACCCCTTCAGTACTGGGACACATTTTTACTACGAGTTTTGTGTGCCATTAGACCATTTTATTGACATTAGCAAGGGTGTATGGAGGGCGCAAGATTAATGGCCACAGTCTTCACTATTTTAACCCCTTCAGTACTGGGACACATTTCTACCTTGAATTTTGTGCACCATTAGACCATTTTATTGACATTAGCAAGGGTGTATGGAGGGCACAAGATTAATGGCCACAGTCTTCACTATTTTAACCCCTTCAGTACTGGGACACATTTTTACTACGAGTTTTGTGTGCCATTAGACCATTTTATTGACATTAGCAAGGGTGTATGGAGGGCAGAAGATTAATGGCCACAGTCTTCACTATTTTAACCCCTTCAGTACTGGGACACGTTTTACCTTGAGTTTTGTGCACCATTAGACCATTTTATTGACATTAGCAAGGGTGTATGGAGGGCACAAGATTAATGGCCACAGTCTTCACTATTTTTACCCCTTTCAGTACTGGGACACATTTCTACCTTGAGTTTTGTGCACCATTAGACCATTTTATTGACATTAGCAAGGGTGTATGGAGGGCGCAAGATTAATGGCCACAGTCTTCACTATTTTAACCCCTTCAGTACTGGGACACATTTCTACCTTGAATTTTGTGCACCATTAGACCATTTTATTGACATTAGCAAGGGTGTATGGAGGGCACAAGATTAATGACCACAATCTTCACTATTTTTACCCCTTTCAGTACTGGGACACATTTCTACCTTGAGTTTTGTGTACCATTAGACCATTTTATTGACATTAGCAAGGGTGTATGGAGGGCAGAAGATTAATGACCACAATCTTCACTATTTTAACCCTCTTCTCTACTGGGACACATTTTTACCAAGCCAATGAATGCCGTTAAGATCCAAGTGGTGAATGGGGAGGAGGGGCAGATGGTGAGCCTATCAATGCGGTTCAAAGCAGAGGCTCACCACCACCATTCAGTGCTCACACAAAAGATGTCAGAGGCAACTTTACCAAGAATGTAACCTGGTGACTTACTGTGTGGAAGACCAGCACCACACAGCTCTGGTGACGCTGACGAACGACTTGTGTTTCTACCCGGTCTTCAAGTGTTGGAATTATTGCAACAGGAGGTTCGGAAAATGGCAAGAGATGGTTTTGAGTGTGCTGGACGAGATGAGGTGAATGTTTTGGCTGTTTGGATCCTGTGTTTGTGGGTTTTGGTGTGTGTTTTGCCCCTTTCAGTACTGGGATGTGTTTTTACCTTGTTTTGTGTACCATTAGACCATTTTATTGACATTAGCAAGGTTAATGGCCACAGTTTTCACTATTTTTAACCCCTTCAGTACTGGGACTCATTTTTACCTTGAGTTTTGTGTACCATTAGACCATTTTATTGACATTAGCAAGGGTGTATGGAGGGCACAAGATTAATGGCCACAGTCTTCACTATTTTTAATCCCTTCAGTACTGGGACACATTTTTACCTTGAGTTTTGTGTACCATTAGACCATTTTATTGACATTAGCAAGGGTGTATGGAGGACAGAAGATTAATGGCCACAGTCTTCACTATTTTTAACCCCTTCAGTACTGGGACACATTTTTACTAAGAGTTTTGTGTACCATTAGACCATGTGTGTGTGTGTGTGTGTGTGTTCTAAGCCTCAGAAACGACACATCACAAGTTGATGTGTTCTCTCCTCTCCTCGGCACAGAAACATACTGTATCAGACCACCATCAACGTGCGGGTGTGTGAGAACGTGCGCCGAGACATGTCCCAGTACAGGAAAGAGGAGGAACAGCTGTCTCGTAGGAGGAATGTGGATAAGGTGAGAATTTCTGGAGGGTTGCTGGAACACACACACACACACACACACACACACACACACACACACACACACACACACACACACACACACACACACACACACACACACTCTATTTTAACCCTTCAGTTCTGGGACACATTTTTACCTTGAGTTTTGTGTACCATTAGACCATTTTATTGACATTAGGAAGGGTGTATGGAGGGCACAAGATTAATGGCCACAGTCTTCACTATTTTAACTCCTTCAGTACTGGGACACATATTTACTAAGAGTTTTGTGTACCATTAGACCATTTTATTGACATTAGCAAGGGTTAATGGCCACAGTCTTCACTATTTTAACCCCTTCAGTACTGGGACACATTTTTACCTTGAGTTTTGTGTACCATTAGACCATTTTATTGACATTAGCAAGGGTGTATGGAGGGCACAAGATTAATGACCACAGTCCTCACCATTTTAACCCCCACATGAGTTGGTGAAGCTGTGGAAAGTCACCAAATAGTCACCACAAGGAATAGGGAAACACGTCACACTACTGAAGGGGTTAAGAACACAACAGGAGGCAGTAAGCACCAAATAGTCACCAAATAGTCACCACAAGGAATAGGGAAACACGTCACACTACTGAAGGGGTTTTAAGAGTATATTGGGAAACTTTTATATTTAGATAGATAGATAGATAGATAAAACTTGACTAGAAAGCTCTTGATTTGAGGTAGGGTCCAAGGCAGGGGTGTGGTGGTGTGTTGCATCACCACTAATGTCACCACCAGTGTTACTAATTCAGTGGTCATCTACAGAGGCAGAGATCATGCAGTCAGATGGGAAACAGGCCACAGATAAGCTCCCCTGTCACTGAAGGTCCCACGTCAGTCAAGCCTCGGTACTTCATGGTTAGTTTTCCAATATCAGAGAGAGAGAGAGTGAGTGAGTGAGTGAGAGTGAGTGAGTGAGTGAGTTATTTCTACTGTCTAGCCTTCCTAATGTCAATAAAATGGTCTAATGGTACACAAAACTCAAGGTGAAAATGTGTCCCAGTACTGAAGGCGTGTTTTGTGTGCCATTAGACCATTTTATTGATATTAGCAAGGGTGTATGGAGGGCACAAGATTAATGGCCACAGTCTTCACTATTTTAACCCCTTCAGTACTGGGACACATTTTTACCTTGAGTTTTGTGCACCATTAGACCATTTTATTGACATTAGCAAGGGTGTATGGAGGCACAAGTTTAATGGCCACAGTCTTCACTATTTTAACCCCTTCAGTACTGGAACACATTTTTACCTTGAGTTTTGTGCACCATTAGACCATTTTATTGACATTAGCAAGGGTGTATGGAGGGCACAAGACTAATGGCCACAGTCTTCACTATTTTAACCCCTTCAGTACTGGGACACATTTTTACCTTGAGTTTTGTGCACCATTAGACCATTTTATTGACATTAGCAAGGGTGTATGGAGGGCAGAAGACTAATGGCCACAGTCTTCACCATTTTAACCCCCACATGAGTTGGTGAAGCTGTAGAAAGTCACCAAATAGTCACCACAAGGAATAGGGAAACACGTCACACTACTGAAGGGGTTAAGAACACAACAGGAGGCAGTAAGCACCAAATAGTCACCAAATAGTCACCACAAGGAATAGGGAAACACATCACACTACTGAAGAGGCTAAAATAATATCAAAATTACAATAGATAACAATAATAAAATAGATAAACATTACTTCTAGACTGAAATACTTATCGGAAGTCAATTAATAGAAGCAAACTCACAGACAGCATGGTTGTCTACACAGGAAATGCAGTAAAAACCCCCAATATGTTTTCAATTACAGGTCAAAATGGAAGACAGTTCGCTGGTGGGCACTCTGGAGACCCTGGCCAGAGTGAAAGGGGACTTGGTGGAGATCGACGCAGCTTGTAACCCCGACAGTTACTTCCACGCTGTCGGAAACTTGCCTGGCTGTCGTAACCAAGTGTAGTCTCTTTAAAATGGCTTTGGAAGTCCTCCTGGGGGTGTTTTTGGGGGTGTAAAGGGGTGTTTGCCTTGCCCAGAAGTGTAGGCTGTTTAAAATGGCTTTGGAACTCCTCCTGGGCGTGTTTTTGGGGTGTTTTTTGGGGTGTAAAGGGGTGTTTGCCTTGCCCAGAAGTGTAGGCTGTTTAAAATGGCTTTGG
>NC_059256.1:4967406-5012406 GCF_017591435.1 Portunus trituberculatus | reverse complement strand
TTAAGTGTTTTGAGTGCTTTGAGTGTGTTTTAAGTGTGTTTTGAGTGTGTTTTGAGTGTTTTGAGTATTTTGAGGGTGTTTTGAGTGTTTTGAGTATGTTTTGAGAGTTTTGAGTGTGTTTTGTTTATTTTCAGTGTGTTTTGTTTATTTTGAGTGTGTTTTGAGTGTTTTGAGTATTTTGAGGGTGTTTTGAGTGTGCTTTGAGAGTTGTGAGTGTGTTTTGTTTGTTTTGAGTGTGTTTTTAGTGCTTTGAGTGTGTTTTGAGTGTTTTGAGTGTGTGTGTTTTGAGATTTTGAGTGTGTTTTGAGTGTTTTGATATATTTCTCTCTCTCTCTCTCTCTCTCTCTCTCTCTCTCTCTCTCTCTCTCTCTCTCTCTCTCTCTCTCTCTCTCTCTCTCTCTCTCTCTCTGACTGTGACTGTTGTTGTTGTTGTTGTTGTTGTAATAATGGTTGTGGAAATGTTGTTAGTACATCATTTTAACCCCTTCAGTACTGGGACACATTTTTACTACGAGTTTTGTGCACCATTAGACCATTTTATTGACATTAGCAAGGGTGTATGGAGGGCACAAGATTAATGGTCATAGTCCTCACTATTTCAACCCCTTCAGTACTGGGACACATTTTTATCTTGAGTTTTGTGCACCATTAGACCATTTTATTGATATTAGCAAGGGTCTATGGAGGGCACAAGATTAATGGCCACAGTCTTCACTATTTTAACCCCTTCAGTACTGGGACACATTTTTACCTTGAGTTTTGTGCACCATTAGACCATTTTATTGACATTAGCAAGGGTGTATGGAGGGCACAAGATTAATGGCCACAGTCTTCACTATTTTAACCCCTTCAGTACTGGGACACATTTTTACTACGAGTTTTGTGTACCATTAGACCATTTTATTGACATTAGCAAGGGTGTATGGAGGGCACAAGATTAATGGCCACAGTCTTCACTATTTTAATCCTCCACATAAATTTCTGAAGCTGTGGAAAAATCACCAAATAGTCACCAGAAGGAATATGGAGACTCGTGTTTTTAGGGCATTTTTAGACAGTTTGGCATATTTTTGGGGTATTTTCAAGGCAGTAAGCACCAAATAGTCACCAAATAGTCACCAGAAGGAATAGGGAAACACGTCCTGAATTGACAACACCAGCAATACACCAGCAGTGTTCAAGAGTGTTTCACCACAACACCGCCCTGCCAGTGTGTGTGTGTGTGTGTTGACTGGTGCACCTCAGACCAGGGCCACAGGGATGACAAGAATATTTGGGTGGGCGGGGTGGTGTGATGGGCGGTGTAGTGCGGTGTGTGGTGTGGTGTGAGGTGGTGCTGCAGATTGTTGAGTCAGTGAGAGTCAGGGATTGATGTGTGGGGTGTCACGGCAGTGTGGTGTTGTCACTCTGCAGGGTGTCACTATCCAGGGCAAGATGTGGCACTCCAACACCACAGTATACACACTGACACACGCTGGTCACCACACTGCCCCCCCCACTGCCGGTACTGCAAGACCCGCCCTGCTGCTGCTGCTGCTGCTGCTGCTGCTGCTGCTGGTGAGGCAGGCTGGGTGTGGGTGTGGACGTGGGCGTGGGTGGGTGCTAGAGGGCGAGGTGTCGCTTCATGTGCAGGCTGAGGTGGTCAGAGCGGGAGAAGGCGCGCTGACACAGCCTGCACTGGAAGGGTCTGTCTCCGGTGTGCTTGCGGTAGTGCCGCGTCAGTTCATCGGAGCGCGCGAACCGCCACCCGCAGCCCCGCCAGTCACACGTGTACGGCTTCTCCCCGGTGTGTGTGCGCAGGTGCGCCTTCAGGTGCGACGACTTGGCGTACGTCTTGCCGCACCCCGCCGCGGGGCACGCGTGCATCACGCTGCGACGTCGGCTCCACCGCCGCCGACGCCGCGCCTTCACGGCGGGCGTTGCAGCGGCGGCGGTAGCGGCGGTGGCGGCGGCGGCAGATTCCGGCGGGTTCGGGTTGGGTGGGGCGGGAGCTGGCGGCGGGGCGTGAGAGGGGCCGGGGCACGGGGCACGGTGGGGCGGGGCGCCCTGGATGTACACGGACGTGGCGTAGATGTTGTAGTGGTGGTCAGCGGTGGGCGGCGCCTCCCCCGCGTGGCACGCCGTCCCCCACTGGCCCTGCTGCGGCCCCACACCAGCCGCGCCCCAGCACGAGGGCCCGGCACCCCCTGCCCACCCGATGGCCTGCTGGGACACGGCGTGCGGCGGCGGCGGCAGCGGTGGCGGCGGCAGTGTCGGGGCGGGCGGCGGCCAGGCCTGCAGCTTGGCGCGGCACGCCAGGCTGGGCGCGGCGAGGGGGGCGCGCACCCCTGCCTCCTGTGCCGGGGGGAAGCATTGCACAGGGAAGGCGTGGGGGGCGTGAGGCGCGTCCTGGGGCCAGGCGGAGCAGGGTGAGGCAGGGAAGCAGGGGGCGGCGACCCACGCTGACCCACCTCCGCGCCACACCTGCAGGAAGCCGACACACTCACTACACACACACACACACACTCACTATACACACACACACACACACACACACACACACACACACACAGCTTCACTAATCCATTACAAGCTAATTTTAAAACGACCAGAATTCGCCAGCCACGCATATAAGGCACACGGGAGGAGGTCAGAGGGAGAGGGTGAGAGGGGGGCAGTGGTTAATTAGGTGTGGGGTGATGCGGAGGCACGGTGGGGGCAGGGGGGGGGGGCTGTGTTTACCTGTGTCTGGGGAGGTAACACTTAAGTGATTGGCCCTCACTCACTTTAGAGAGAGAGAGAGAGAGAGAGAGAGAGAGAGAGAGAGAGAGAGAGAGAGAGAGAGAGAGAGAGAAATGAAAAAATAAAATAAAATAAAAATATATTATAAGGATTATTTGACAGACAGACACACAGACACACACACACACACACACACACACACAGACAGATAGACATACAGACAGACACACACACACACACACACACAGATAGACACACAGACAGACACACAGACAGATAGACAGACATAGAAGAAGAAGAAGAAGAAGAAGAAGAGGAGGAGGAGGAGGAGGAGGAGGAGGAGGAGGAGGAGACATACCTGTTGTTGTTGTTGTTGTTGTTGTTGTTGTTGTTGTTGTTGCTGATGATGATGATGATGCTGAGGCTGCTGATGATGATGGTAGTTCATTTTCCATAGGCTTTTAAATTATTATTATTATTATTATTATTGTTGTTCTGATTCTCTCTCTCTCTCTCTCTCTCTCTCTCTCTCTCTCTCTCTCTCTCTCTCTCTCTCTCTCTCTCTCTCTCTCTCTCTCTCTCTCTCTCTCTCTCTCTCTCTCTCTCTCTCTCTCTCTCTCTCTCTCTCGTCCACCTTCTTCCAAAGACTAGTAAGATTTTTCTCTCTCTCTCTTTCTCACTTCTCTCTCTCTCTCTCTCTCTCTCTCTCCTCTCCCTCCCACTGCAATACGCCTCCACCCTTTTACCCAGTCTCTCTCTCTCTCTCTCTCTCTCTCTCTCTCTCTCTCTCTCTCTCTCTCTCTCTCTCTCTCGGTACATCTAGATTTCATTAAATTATGTTCGTAAAGAGAGAGAGAGAGAGAGAGAGAGAGAGAGAGAGAGAGAGAGAGAATCTATTATTATTATTATTATTATTATTATTATTATTATTATTATTATTATTATTATTATTACTACTACTACTACTACTACTACTACTACTACTACTACTACTACTACTACTACTACTACTACTCAACTGATTTTTTTTATTTTGGTAGTAGTAGTAGTAGTAGTAGTAGTAGTAGTAGTAGTAGTAGTAGTAGTAGTAGTAATATGAGGTTAATTAGTCAACAGTCCTCCTCCTCCTCCTCCTCCTCCTCCTCCTCCTCCTCCTCTTCCTCCTCCTCTTTCTCTTCCTCCTCCTCCTCTTAACCTTTTTCATCATTTTTAATTGTCTTCCTCTTCTTCTTCTTCTTCTTCTTCTTCTTCTTCTTCTTCTTCTTCTTCTTCTTCTTTTATTATTATTATTATTATTATTATTATTATTATCGTTATCACAATAGTAGTAGTAGTAGTAGTAGTTATTCATGTTATTCTCTCTCTCTCTCTCTCTCTCTCTCTCTCTCTCTCTCTCTCTCTCTCTCTCTCTCTCTTGGCCTGTGATCCGTGACAGCGTTGGGCCAATCAGCGTGTGGCTCAGGGTACAGCTGGCCAATCACAGCCCAGCTACCTCTCTCTCCCCCACCAATAGGGACACTGCTTGCCTCCTCCTCCTCCTCCTCCTCCTCCTCCTCCTCCTCCTCCTCCTCCTCTTCTTCTTCTTTTTCTTCTTCTTCTTCTTCTTCTTCTTCTTCTTCTTCTTCTTCTTCTTCTTCTTCTTCTTCTTCTTCTTCTTCTTCTCCTCCTCCTCCTCCTCCTCCTCCTCCTCCTCCTCCTCCTCCTCCTCCTCCTCCTTCTTCCTCTTCTTCTTCTTCTTCTTCTTCTTCTTCTTCTTCTTCTTCTTCTGGGCTTCAATGAGAGAGAGAGAGAGAGAGAGAGAGAGAGAGAGAGAGAGAGAGAGAGAGAGAGAGAGAGAAATGATTGATGAAAAGCTGGATTCTATCTTTTTCCCTCTCTCTCTCTCTCTCTCTCTCTCTCTCTCTGTGTGTGTGTGTGTGTGTGTGTGTGTGTGTGTGTGCAAATAAATAGATATGAATCACACACACACACACACACACACACACACACACACAGAGAGAGAGAGAGAGAGAGAGAGAGAGAGAGAGAGAGAGAATTAGTTTAGTTAGGTTTGGAGAGAGAGAGAGAGAGAGAGAGAGAGAGAGAGAGACGGGCCCTCAATGTTGCCAGCCAAAGATCAAAACATTACACTCAAACACAGCTTCGCCAATAACACTACCTCGGCTTTTTACTCACCACGCCCTTACCACGCCTTTCCCACCCACACGCTTCACCACACAGCACCATTACACACCCACGCACCCACCACGCATGCCTACTTTCTTGCAAACTGCCGTGGAGAGAGAGGAGAAGTAAAAAGCCGAGATATTTGGGGAGCCGAAGTGTCATGGCGGCGTCTAGGCGGTGTTCGCTTAACCCGCGTGACCTATTTTTTTTAGGTAGAGCTATTGGAGGTCAAAGGTCATGTGCTCCTCCCTCCTCCTCCTCCTCCTCCTCCTCCTCCTCCTCCTCCTCCTCCTCCTCCTTTTCCTCCTTTTCGTTCGTTCGTCTTCCTCATCTTCATTTTATTTTTTTTTCCTTATTTTTATTTCTCTCTCTCTCTCTCTCTCTCTCTCTCTCTCTCTCTCTCTCTCTCTCTAATTTATGCATTTTTTTTCATTTCCACATTTCTTTTTCTCTCGCTCTTCCTCCTCCTCCTCCTCTTCTTCTTCTTCTTCTTCTTCTTCTTCTTCTTCTTCTTTATCTAGAGAGAGAGAGAGAGACATTATCGTTATTATTATCATTCTCTATACCTACAAGTAGTAGTAGTAGTAGTAGTAGTAGTAGTAGTAGTAGTCTCATTCATTCACCACTACTCTGTCCACCTCCCTAATGCAAGAGTTAACCATTAATCTTGTGCCCTCCATATACCCTTGCTAATGTCAATAAAATGGTCTAATGGTGCACAAAACTCGTAGTAAAAATGTGTCCCAGTACTGAAGGGGTTAAAATAGTGAAGACTGCGACCATTAACCCTTGCTAATGTCAATAAAATGGTCTAATGGTACACAAAACTCAAGGTAAAAATGTGTCCCAGTACTGAAGGGGTTAAAATAGTGAAGACTGTGGCCATTAACCCTTGCTAATGTCAATAAAATGGTCTAATGGTGCACAAAACTCGTAGTAAAAATGTGTCCCAGTACTGAAGGGGTTAAAATAGTGAAGACTGTACCCATTAACCTTCTGCCCTCCATACACCCTTGCTAATGTCAATAAAATGGTCTAATGGTGCACAAAACTCGTAGTAAAAATGTGTCCCAGTACTGAAGGGGTTAAAATAGTGAAGACTGTGGCCATTAACCCTTGCTAATGTCAATAAAATGGTCTAATGGTGCACAAAACTCGTAGTAAAAATGTGTCCCAGTACTGAAGGGGTTAAAATAGTGAAGACTGTGGCCATTAACCCTTGCTAATGTCAATAAAATGGTCTAATGGTACACAAAACTCAAGGTAAAAATGTGTCCCAGTACTGAAGGGGTTAAAATAGTGAAGACTGGCCATTAACCCTTGCTAATGTCAATAAAATGGTCTAATGGTGCACAAAACTAGTAAAAATGTGTCCCAGTACTGAAGGGGTTAAAATAGTGAAGACTGTGGCCATTAACCCTTGCTAATGTCAATAAAATGGTCTAATGGTGCACAAAACTCGTAGTAAAAATGTGTCCCAGTACTGAAGGGGTTAAAATAGTGAAGACTGGCCATTAACCCTTGCTAATGTCAATAAAATGGTCTAATGGTACACAAAACTCAAGGTAAAAATGTGTCCCAGTACTGAAGGGGTTAAAATAGTGAAGACTGTGGCCATTAACCCTTGCTAATGTCAATAAAATGGTCTAATGGTGCACAAAACTCGTAGTAAAAATGTGTCCCAGTACTGAAGGGGTTAAAATAGTGAAGACTGGCCATTAACCCTTGCTAATGTCAATAAAATGGTCTAATGGTACACAAAACTCAAGGTAAAAATGTGTCCCAGTACTGAAGAGGTTAAAATAGTGAAGACTGCGACCATTAACCCTTGCTAATGTCAATATAATGGTCTAATGGTGCACAAAACTCGTAGTAAAAATGTGTCCCAGTACTGAAGGGGTTAAAATAGTGAAGACTGCGACCATTAACCCTTGCTAATGTCAATAAAATGGTCTAATGGTGCACAAAACTCATAGCAAAAATGTGTTCCACTACTGAAGGGGTTAAAATAGTGAAGATTGTGCCCATTAACCTTCTGCCCTCCATACACCCTTGCTAATGTCAATAAAATGGTCTAATGGTGCTCAAAACTCGTAGTAAAAATGTGTCCCAGTACTGAAGGGGTTAAAATAGTGAAGACTGGCCATTAACCCTTGCTAATGTCAATAAAATGGTCTAATGGTGCACAAAACTCGTAGTAAAAATGTGTCCCAGTACTGAAGGGGTTAAAATCTCGTAATATAAACAGGAATAATGAATAAATAATAATAAATAGAAATATACAATTTTACTTAACGATAATATAACTAGGCAGTTACTTAATGTCCTAGAGAGAGAGAGAGAGAGAGAGAGAGAGAGAGAGAGAGAGAGACTGCATCATTTTTTTCTCTCCACGACTGTTCTTCAAGGCCACAGAGATGACTGGCGGGGTTTTTAAGAGTGTTTCTCCAGTTAATAGTGCAGAAATCATGTCACTCTGCCTCTAGAACCATAAAAACACTCTTAAAAACGCTTTATTCTCTCACCACGACTGTTAGATGGTCTCTCTTCTCATCAAATACTAAATAAAGACATTTCCATCCCACAAAACAACTGGAACGCGATTAAAAACAGTGATTTCCAGCATTTTTTAGCCTCAGGAAGTGTTTTTAAGAGTCCCCGTGTAAGTGTGGCCCTGGGAGACGGTCTGTGGTTTAGAAAATGACAAATAAACACATTTACACCCCTCAAAAGCCACAAAACAGCTGGAATATGATAAAAACAGGATTTCCAGCAGTGTGAGGACCTGGGGAGGGTTTGCAGGAGTCCCCCGTGAAAGTGTGACCCTGGGAGACGGTTTGTCCTCTCAGTAAATGCTAAATAAACACGTTCCTACCCCAAAATCACCCCAAAACAGCTGTAATATGATAAAAAACAGGATTTCCAGCAGTGTGAGGGCCCAGGGAAGGTTTGCAGGAGTCCCCCGTGAAGGTGTGGCCCTGGGAGACGATCTGTGGGTTAGTAAATGCTAAATAAACACGTTCCTACCCCAAAATCACCCCAAAACAGCTCTAATATGATAAAAACAGGATTTCCAGCAGTATGAAGACCTGGGGAAGGTTTGCAGGAGTCCCCCGTGAAAGTGTAGCCCTGGGAGACGGTTTGTCCTCTCAGTAAATGCTAAATAAACACGTTTCTACCCCAAAATCACCCCAAAACAGCTGTAATATGATAAAAGCAGGATTTCCAGCAGTATGAGGACCTGGGGAGGGTTTGCAGGAGTCCCCCGTGAAGGTGTGGCCCTGGGAGACGGTCTGTCCTCTTAGTAAATGCTAAATAAACACGTTCCTACCCCAAAATCACCCCAAAACAGCTGTAATATGATAAAAACAGGATTTCCAGCAGTGTGAGGGCCCAGGGAAGGTTTTCAGGAGTCCCCCTTGAAAGTGTGGCCCTAGGAGACGCTCTGGGGTTTAGTAAATGCTAAATAAACACGTTCCTACCCCAACATCACCCCAAAACAGCTGTAATGTGATAAAAACAGGATTTCCAGCAGTGTGAGGGCTCAGGGAAGGTTTGCAGGAGTCCCCCGTGAAGGTGTGGCCCTGGGAGACGGTTTGTCCTCTCAGTAAATGGTAAATAAACACGTTTCTACCCCACAAAACACCTGGAACAATTACAGAATACGAGACCTGGACAGGCTGATAGCATGGGCAGACAGGTGGCAGATGGAGTTTAATTCTAAAGTGTCAGGTTTTGCATTTAGGTAAAGACAACACAAACTTTAGCTATGAGATGGAGGGATGTTGGCTAGAGGCAGTAGAGGAAGGAAAGGATTTAGGAGTAGTGATAGACAGGACTATGAAATTTTCAAAGCAATGTTTAGAAGCAAGAAATAGGGCAAATAGGATACAGGCCTGGTCACCCCATTATAGGCAGGATATCAACATGTTAGAAGCAGTTCAGAGAAGAGCAACTAGGATGATACCAGCATTAAAGCGCCTGGAGTATAGAGATAGATTAAAGGAATTAAACATGTTTTCATTTGAGAGGAGATGTATAAGAGGGGATATGATAGAGTTATTTAAAATGTTCTCAGATACAAACTACATAGATGTGAGATCTTTCTTTACCTTAGAGGAGGAAGTAGGACTAGAAATCATGGCAGGAAGATTAGAAAGCAAGGCTGCAGGTTAGATATAAGAAAATATTTCTTTAGTCATAGGGTGGTACACTTCTGGAATGCATTGCCAGAGACGGTTGTAAATAGCACTAGTTTGACAATGTTTAAAAACAGATTAGATAAGCACTTAAATTTATTAGATTTATAATTATGTATAGCACTGCATAATAGTTTTTATAAGAAATTTACTATAGTTAAACAAGACATGATCCCCATGTATGGGGATCACAGATTGTAGAGGAATTCACTGCAGGACTTAGCCCTGTTAATGGGCCAAATATTTAGAATTAGTATATAATGTATTGTGTACTTGTAAGTGTATCTTTAAGTACTGATGACGAGGTTGCTGTGCGAGTGATACAGGATAACCTAGATGGCCCCTGGTGTCCCTTTGTTACCCTATTATTTATATTAATATGAGTGCCTGGGGAAGGTTTAGAGAAGTCCCCCGTGAAAATGTGGCCGTGGCTGGCGAGTGTGTGTGCCATCTGGCGGCCGGCGCGGCATACACCCGTGTGAGGAAGACGCAAGGACGCTTTAATATTATTGTTTCTAGTGCAGGACCCAGTGTGTCAGGCCCGCCATGGTGTGATACGTCCCCGACAACGATGTCCACATGGTGAGGGGGGTCGCCGCACCCTGAAATACCCTGGAAACTTGATAAATAAGGCCCAACAGGGGGACGAGTCACTGCCCGCCAGAGTGTATCCATCCATGGTATTGATTATTCTTCAAGGGCGCCTCCTTAGGGCCCCCGCGCCGCCCCTGGGTGTGCCCTGGGCGGCGTGGGCGTGGGTAGTAGGCGTGGGGCTCATGGGCGGCCTGTAGGGAAAGTGGTGTGGGGTGTAGATGGGTGTGGATGTGGGCTGACCGCCATGTGTGTGTGTGTGTGTGTATGTTTGTGTGTATGTGTGTTGGGTTCCTGTGTACGTGTGGGTTTGTGTACGTACGTGTGTGGGTGTGCACGTGCGTGTGTTTGTGTGTACGTGTGTTTGTTCGTTTGTGTGTTGGTAATTGTTAGGTTAAGCTGTGTTTGTGTGTGTGTTTGTTTTACTGTAATGCCATATTCTCTCTCTCTCTCTCTCTCTCTCTCTCTCTCTCTCTCTCTCTCTCTCTCTCTCTCTCTCTCTCTCTCATTTTCGTTTTTTTAATTTATTTTGTTCATTTACACCACTACAAACTAACTACTACTACTACTACTACTACTACTACTACAACAATAACAAACTAACTACTACTACTACTACTACATTATTTCAGTAACTTAATACAATACACATGCTTGGTGACACATACTTGGTGATACAAACTGTGCTAAGGTGTCACACTTTTCAATAGCCAAGGTAGTGGTGCTTTACGCTAAGGGAAATATCCGCAGAGTTGTGACTTTAATTAAAAACGCTTAATTCCCTCACCAAAACAGTTTTCACAGTTTTCCAAGGCCAGAAAGACAATTAGAGATGTTTTGAGACAGTTTCACCTCTTAACAAACCAGAAATCTTCCCAGTCCATCGCCAGAACTGTTAAAACGGTCTGGAAAATGCTTATTTCTCCCACAAGACAGTTTTCCAAGGCCAGAAAGACAATTAGACACGTTTTTAAGAGAGTTTCACCATTAACAAACCAGAAATCTTGCCAGTCTATTGCCAGAACCTTAAAATCACTCTAAGACAGTTTTTCAAGGCCAGAGAGACAACTAGAGATGTTTTCAAGAGAGTTTCACCTAATAACGAACCAGAATCTTGCTAGTCTATCGCCAGAACCTTAATATCACTCTTAAAATCACTATGACAGTTTTTCAAGGCCAGAGAGACAATTTGACAGGTTTTCAAGACAGTTTCACCTTTTTAACGAACCAGAATCTTGCCAGTCTATCGCCAGAACCTTAAAATCACTCTTAAAATCACTCTAAGACAGTTTTTCAAGGCCAGAGAGACAACTAGAGATGTTTTCAAGAGAGTTTCACCTATTAACGAACCAGAGTCTTGCCAGTCTATCGCCAGAACCTTAAAAACACTCTTAAAATCACTATGACAGTTTTTCAAGGCCAGAGAGACAATTTGACAGGTTTTCAAGACAGTTTCACCTTTTTAACAAACCGGAAATCTTGCCAGTCTATTGCCAGAAGTAAATTATGGCAATTGTTTGGTAGTTGTTCATCGCGTTGGCAGATATCCAGCCCAAACACTCACCCTGTGGCATTCAGCAGTGGTGCCTCACCCATTGCTCTCCCCCATAGGCCTATACACTCATTAATGGGGGTATGAGTCCATTAACCCCTTCAGTACTGGGATGCATTTTTTTTACTACGAGTTTTGTGTGCCATTAGATCATTTTTTTGACATTAGCAAGGGTGTATGGAGGGCACAAGATTAATGGCCACAGTCTTCACTATTTTAACCCCTTCAGTACTGGGACACATTTTTACTACGAGTTTTGGGCACCATTAGACCATTTTATTGACATTAGTAAGGGTGTATGGAGGGCACAAGATTAATGGCCACAGTCTTCACTATTTTAACCCCTTCAGTACTGGGACACATTTCTACCTTGAGTTTTGTGCACCATTAGACCATTTTATTGACATTAGCAAGGGTGTATGGAGGGCACAAGATTAATGGCCACAGTCTTCACTATTTTAACCCCTTCAGTACTGGGACACATTTTTACCTTGAGTTTTGTGCACCATTAGACCATTTTATTGACATTAGCAAGGGTGTATGGAGGGCACAAGATTAATGGCCACAGTCTTCACTATTTTAACCCCTTCAGTAGTGGGACACATTTTTACTACAAGTTTTGTGCACCATTAGACCATTTTATTGACATTAGCAAGGGTGTATGGAGGGCAGCAGATTAATGGCCACAGTCTTCACTATTTTAACCCCTTCAGTAGTGGAAGTTTTGTGTACCATTAGACCATTTTATTGACATTAGCAAGGGTGTATGGAGGGCACAAGATTAATGGCCACAGTCTTCACTATTTTAACCCCCACATGAGTTGGTGAAGCTGTTTAAAATCACCAAATAATCACCAGGATGAGTAGGAACACTCGTCCTGGTGCCAAAATGCTTAATCTCACCAGGATAAAGAAAAACTAACAATTTGACTTAATAAAATGTTCATATAATTTGCAAATACAAGTGAAGTTTGGAAATTTGCAATAAAAACCAGCTGTTATTGGTGCAGCTGTGTGATTTAAGACATTTTGGTGCTGCGAAGACTTGTGCTGTGATTGATGCAGCTGTGTGATGGTTTAAGACATTTTTGATGCTGTGAAGACTGTTCCGCTGTGATTGATGCAGCTGTGTGATGGTTTAAGACATTTTTGATGCTGTGAAGACTGTTGGCTGTGATTGACGCAGCTGTGTGATGGTTTAAGACATTTTTGGTGCTGTGAAGACTGTTTGGCTGTGATTGGTGCAGCTGTGTGATGGTTTAAGACATTTTTTGATGCTGTGAAGACTGTTCCGCTGTGATTGACGCAGCTGTGTGATGATTTAAGACATTTGTTATGGTGTGAAGACTTGTGCTGTGATTGGTGCTGCTGTGTGATGGTTTAAGACTTTTGGTTGTGGCTGTGATTAGTGCAGCTGTGTGATGAATTAAGACATTTCTGGTGCTAGGAAGACTTTGGCTGTGATTGGTGCTGCTGTGTGATGGGTTAAGACATTTTTGATGCTGTGAAGACTATTCCGCTGTGACTGATGCAGCTGTGTGATGGTTTAAGACATTTTTGGCGCTGTGAAGGCTTCCGCTGTGATTGGTGCAGCTGTGTGATGATTTAAGACTATTTTGATGCTGTGAAAACTGTTCTGCTGTGATTGGTGCAGCTGTGTGATGGTTCAAGAAATTTTTGGTGCTGTGAAGACTGCTGCACTGTGACTGATGCAGCTGTGTGATGGTTTAAGACATTTTTGGCGCTGTGAAGGCTTCCGCTGTGATTGGTGCAGCTGTGTGATGATTTAAGACTATTTTGATGCTGTGATTGGTGCAGCTGTGTGATGGTTTAAGACATTTTTGGCGCTGTGAAGACTTGCGCTGTGATTGATGCAGCTGTGTGATGATTTAAGACATTTTTGGCTCTGTGAAGACTGCTGCGCTGTGACTGATGCAGCTGTGTGATGAATTAAGACATTTTTGGTGCTGTGAAGACTGCTGCGCTGTGACTGATGCAGCTGTGTGATGAATTAAGACGTTTTTGGTGCTGTGAAGACTGTTGTGCTGTGACTGATGCAGCTGTGTGATGGTTTAAGACATATTTGATGATGTGAAGACTGTTCCACTGTGATTGGTGCAGCTGTGTGATGGTTTAAGACATATTTGGCGCTGCGTCGAAGGCTGCTGTGCTGTAGTTTGTGCTGCTGTGCCTCTGTGAGCTTTTAAGAGGCATGTGGTGGACAGCCTGTGTTTTGTTGTCTGCGGTTTGACAAATATAAGAGGTTAGGTGTAAGGTCTCTCTCTCTCTCTCTCTCTCTCTCTCTCTCTCTCTCTCTCTCTCTCTCTCTCTCTCTCTCTCTCTCTCTCTCTCTCTCTCTCTCTCTCTCTTAATCTATTCTCTTTCTCTATTTTCTCTCTCTCTCTCTCTCTCTCTCTCTCTCTCTCTCTCTCTCTCTCTCTCTCTCTCTCTCTCTCTCTCTCTCTCTCTCTCTCTCTCTCTCTCTCTCTCTCTCTCTCTCTCTCTCTCTCTCTCTCTCTCTCTCTCTCTCTCTCTCTCTCTCTCTCTCTCTCTCTCTCTCAAGATCTTAAATAGATAAGTTGAGTTTATGGCGATAATTGACAATGAAAAACGTCGCCATTCAGATAAATTAGTCAAGTTTATGGCGATAACTGACAGAAAATGAAAATAAAAGTCGCCATTCTATGATTTTAAGTAAGTTGAGTTTATGGCGATAATTGACATGAGTTTTTCTCGCCCCTCCAACTGCTTACTCTGTATAAGGGCCTTATCCGTCCCTGTATGGAGTACTCTTCGCATGTTTGGGGGGTTCCAGTCACACAGCTTTGCTTGATAGGGTGGAATGGAAAGCTCTTCGTCTCATCAACTCCCCTCCTCTGACTAACTGTCTTCACTCTCTTTCTCACCGCAGAAATGTTGCATCCCTTTCTATATTTTATCGCTATTTTCATGGTAACTGTTCTACTGATCTTGCTAACTGCATGCCTCCCCTCCTCCTGCGGCCACGCTGCCCAAGGGTTTCTTCTTCCTCTCATCCCTATTCTGTCCAACTCTCTAATGCAAGAGTTAACCAGTACGCTCAATCATTCATCACTGGTAAACTCTGGAACTCCCTCCCTGCATCTGTATTTCCAAATTCCTACAACTTGTCTTCTTTTAAGAGGGAGGTATCGAGGCATTTGCTCCCCTAATTCTGGCTGACGGTTTTGCCACTTTTGTACTCTTTGGAGAGCCAGCGCTCAAGTGGCCTTTTTCTAACTTTCTTTTTTTGTCCCTTGGCTGGCCCTCTTCCCTACGTGAAAAAAAAAAAAAATGAATGAAAAACATCGCCATTTAGGTAAAGAAATCAAGTTTATGGCGATAACTGACAGAAAATGAAAGAATAATCGCCATTCAATGATTTTAAGTAAGTCAAGTTTATGGCAATAACTGACAGAATGAAAAACGTCGCCATTTAGATAAAGAAATCAAGTTTATGGCGATAATTGACAGAATGAAAAACTTTGCCATACAGATAAATAGTCAAATTTATGGCAATAATTGACATGAATGAAAAACGTCGCCATTTAGATAAATAAGTCGAGTTTATGGCGATAACTGACAGAATGAAAAACGTCGCCATTTAGATAAAGAAATCAAGTTTATGGTGATAACTGACATAAAATGGCATCTCATCACTCACTATGTCACTCTGGGCACCACTTGAGTCATTTTTTTCATTAATTTACATATTTTAATGTCATGGCCTATGGCGACTGTAGGCCTATGTGAAGAGTATGGCAAATGGTGTCCAGTGTCCATTAATGGCGCAGGCAGTGTTCCTTGTAGTGGTGGGCAGATCAGGGCCCATGTCACCACCCCAGGGCATCTTTGGTGTATGGCAACAACACCACCTGGAGCCTGGATATCCTGGCGACTTGTAGCTAACTTTAAACCACTCCTCAAATGGCAAAGCTTCAAGGTGGTGTTTTAATGGTGTTTTAGGGTGTTTTAATGGTGTTTTAGGGTGTTTTAATGGTGTTTAATGGTGTTTTTGGTATCCTGGCGACTTGTAGCTAACTTTAAACCACTCCACAAATGGCAAAGCTTCAAGGCGGTGTTTTAATGGTGTTGTAGGGTGTTTTAATGGTGTTTTAGAGTGTTTTAATGGTGTTTAGGTGTTTTAATGGTGGTTTAGGGTGTTTTAATGGTGTTTTAGAGTGTTTTAATGGTGTTTTATGGAGTTTTAGGTATCTTGGTATTTTAGGGTGTTTTAAGGTGTTCTAATGGTGTTTAATGGTCTTTTATGATGTTTTAATGGTGTATTAAGGTGTTTTATGGTGTTTTAATGGTGTTTTATGTTGTTTTAATGGTGTTTTAGGTATCCTGGTGACATGTAGCTAACTTTAAACCACTCCACAAATGGCAAAGCTTCAAGGCAGTGTTTTAAGGGTGTTTTATGGTGTTTTAATGGTGTTTAATGGTGTTTTTGGTATCCAGGCAACTTGTAGCTAACTTTAAACCACTCCACAAATGGCAAAGCTTTAAGGCGGTGTTTTAATGGTGTTTTATGGTGTTTTAATGGTGTTTTAGGTATCCTGGTGACATACAGCTAACTTTAAACCACTCCACAAATGGCAAAGCTTCAAGGCGGTGTTTTAAGGGGGTTTTAATGGTGTTTAAGGGTGTTTTAGGTATCCTGGTGACATGTAGCTAACTTTAAACCACTCCAGAAATGGCAAAGCTTCAAGGTGGTGTTTTAATGGTGTTTTAGGGTGTTTTAATGGTGTTTTATGGTGTTTTAGAGTGTTTTAATGTTTTTTTTATGGAGTTTAAGGTATCTTGGTGACATATAGCTAATTTTAAACCACTCCACAAATGGCAAAGTTTCAAGGTGGTGTTTTAATGGTGTTTTATGGTGTTTTGGTGTGTTTTAATGATGTTTTAGGGTGTTTTAATGGTGTTTTACAGTGTTTTATGGTGTTTTAATGGTGTTTTATGGTGTTTTAGGTATCCTGGTGACATGTAGCTAACTTTTAACCACTCCACAAATGGCAAAGTTTCAAGGCGGTGTTTTGATGGTGTTTTATGTCGTTTTAATGGTGTTTTAGGGTTTTTAATGGTGTTTTAATGGGTGTTTTAGGGTTGTAATGGTGTTTAGGGTGTTGTAATGGTGTTTTGGGGTGTTTTAATGGTGTTTTATGTTGTTTTAATGGTGTTTTATGGAGTTTTAGGTATCTTGGTGACATATAGCTAACTTTAAACCACTCCACAAATGGCAAAGCTTCAAGGCGGTGTTTTGATGGTGTTTTATGTTGTTTTAATGGTGTTTTAATGGGTGTTTTAGGGTTTTAATGGTGTTTAGGGTGTTTTATGGTGTTTATGGTGTTTTAATGGTGTTTTAGGTATCCTGGTGACATGTAGGCAACTTTAAACCACTCCACAAATGGCAAAGCTTCAAGGCGCTGTTTTAATGGTGTTTTATGTTGTTTTAATGGTGTTTTAGGGTTTTTAATGGTGTTTTAATGGGTGTTTTAGGGTTTTAATGATATTTAGGGTGTTTTATGGGGTTTTGGGATGTTTTAAGGGTATTTTATGGTGTTTTAGGTATCCTGGTGACATGTAGCTAACTTTAAGCCACTCCACAAATGGCAAAGCTTCAAGGCGGTGTTTTGATGGTGTTTTATGTTGTTTTAATGGTGTTTTAGGGTTTTTAATGGTGTTTTAATGGGTGTTTTACGGTTTTAATGGTATTTAGGATGTTTTATGGGGTTTTGGGATGTTTTAAGGGTGTTTTATGGCGTTTTAATGGTGTTTAATGGTGTTTTAGGTATCCTGGTGACATGTAGCCAACTTTAAACCACTCCACAAATGGCAAAGCTTCAAGGCGGTGTTTTAGGGTTTTTAATGGTGTTTTAATGGGTGTTTTGGGGTTTTAATGGTGTTTAGGGTGTTTTAATGGTGTTTAATGGTGTTTTAGGTATCCTGGTGACATGTAGCTAACTTTTAACCACTCCACAAATGGCAAAGCTTCAAGGCGGCACGTGGTGGGATTCCAACCTACACGTGGATGTCTGCCCCACCACCACCACCACCACCACCACCACCACCACCACCTTATCCACTATGCCACAGCCTCCCTTGTATGCTGTGGTGTAGTGGATAAGGTGGTGGTGGTGTTGGTGGTGGGATCTGCAGACGTCCCACCACGTGCCGCCTTGAAGCTTTGCCATTTGTGGAGTGGTTTAAAGTTGGCTACATGTCACCAGGATACCTAAAACACCATTAAAACACCACCCTAAAGCTTTGCTATTTGTGGAGTGGTTTAAAGTTAGCTACAAGTTGCCTGGATACCAAAAACACCATTAAACACCATTAGAACACCATAAAACACCATTAAAACACCACATTGAAGCTTTGCCATTTGTGGAGTGGTTTAAAGTTAGCTACATGTCACCAGGATACCAAAAACACCATTAAACATCATTAAAACACCATTAAAACTTTGCTTTGAGGAGTAAAACACCCAGGATTCCTAAAACACCATTAAACACCATAAAACACCATTAAAACACCACCTTGAAGCTTTGCCATTTGTGGAGTGGTTTAAAGTTAGCTACAAGTCGCCAGGATACCCAGGCTGCAGGTGGTGTTGTTGCCATACACCAAAGATGCCCTGGGGTGGTGACCCCTTGACATGACCAATTGAAATGACCACCTTGACATGACCACTTGACATGACCACTTGACATGACCACTTGATATGACCACTTGACATGACCACCTCCAGGGATCCACTTCATATGACCACTTGTTTGACATGACCCCATGACCACCCACTTGACATGACCCCTTGACATGACCACCTCCAGGTATCTTCATCATTTTCTAATTTTGTTTAGTATTTATACATTAGATTGAATTAAGAAAACTGTCTCACTTTTCCTTAGAGTAGCGAGGTATGGCAACATGGCAAGGGATCGTAGGCCTAGTCTTGTCAGGTTTTTACAATTTGGTTTTAAGATAGCCAGGTTTGGAAGACAGTTTCTCCTCTCAATAAACCAGAAATCTTGCCAGTTTATTATTTCTACTACTACTACTACTACTACTACTACTACTACTACTACTACTACTACTACTACTACTACTACTACTACTACTACTACTACCAGGCTCCAGGGGTAGTATAGAGAAATTACCAACATTTTTATACCCTTAACTACTACTACTACTACTACTACTACTACTACTACTACTACTACTACTACTACTACTACTACTACTACTGTTTGTCTCTGCAGGAATCAGGATGGGTGACAGACAGCGTAATTTCGCGCAGTATGCCACAGCCCTCAACCAGTTTGCAAGTAAGTGAGAGAGAGAGAGAGAGAGAGAGAGAGAGAGAGAGAGAGAGAGAGAGAGAGAGAGATATCTTTACCTGTATCTTTACTAATTTAACCTAACTGCACCTTCCCCCTCCCCCCCCCAGGTTTCAACAATGAGAGTGGAGCGGGGGAGCGGGGCGGCCGGGACCGTGGGGAGGGCGGGGCGGCCGTGGGGGGTAACAGCGGGGCAGCGGGAGGGGCGAGTCACGGGGCGGCAGCGGCGGCGGCGGGGGGCGCTGCTCTTTGGGGCGAGCTAAGCAGATCCCTTCAGTACAACAACTACCCGGGCTTCGGCTCAGCATGGCAAGGTGAGAGAGAGACTAACTTTATTCACAGTATATATATATTTTTTTTATTTGAAATTGTTTCTTTAATGTTGTGTGTGTGTGTGTGTGTGTGTGTGTGTGTGTGTGTGTGTGTGTGTGTTTCACTTTGTTTCACTGTTTGATCTGCTGCAGTCTCTGACGAGACAGCCAGACGTTACCCTACGGAGCGAGCTCAGAGCGTGTGTGTGTGTGTGTGTGTGTGTGTCATCCGCTGGGGCAGCATACCCCCAGCCCACACACACACACACACACACACACACACGCCCGGTAGCTCAGTGGTTAGAGCGGTGGCTTCACAAGCCAGATGACCGGGGTTCGATTCCCCGGCCGGGTGGAGATATTTGGGTGTGTCTCCTTTGACGTGTAGCCCCTGTTCACTGTTCACTGTTCACTGTTCACCTAGCAGTGTTCACTGTTCACTGTTCACCTAGCAGTGTTCACTGTTCAGTGTTCACCTAGCAGTGAGTAGGTACGGGATGTAAATCGAGGAGTTGTGAGGTTGTTGTCCCGGTGTGTGGTGTGTGCCTGGTCTCAGGCCTATCCCAAGATCGGAAATAATGAGCTCTGAGCTCGTTCCGTAGGATAACGTCTGGCTGTCTCGTCACAGACTGCACCAGATCCAACAGTGATCAAACACTCACGCGGTAGTGGCAGTGGTGTAATGTTGTGTGTGTGTCTGCAGGAGGCGCTGCTGGGGACATGCGGCTGTACGGCTATGGTGGGTACGGTGCGGAGGGGCAGGTGGACGGGCGAGGCGAGCCGGGGCGCCCCGAGGGTCGTCGCGTGCCCAGCAAGGGTGAGACCAAGGCCACGCCGCCGCTGCCCGGCATGGCGCCCGGCGTGGGGTCCGCCCTGGCCTCCCTGCAGCAGCTGGTAGCGGGCGGCAACGACCCCGCCACCGTGTACCGCAGCCTGCTGGCCGCACGGCAGTACGCGGCGGCGGCGGCGGCACTCGGCGGCCTGCCCAACCCAGCCTCCCTGCACCCTGCCGCCCCGCCTCTGCCCCCGCACCACCAGCAGCAGCAGCAGCAGCAGCAGCAGCAGCAGCAACAACAGCAACAACAACAGCAGCAGCAACAGTATAGGAGGCAGCAGCAGCAACAACAGCAACAACAGCAGCAGCATCAGCAGCAGCAGCAGCAGCAGCAGCAGCAACAACAACAACAACAACAACAACAACAACAGCAGCAGCAGCAGCAACAGCAGCAGCAGCAGCAGCTGCACCATCAGCACCACCAGGCGGCGGCGTTGGTGTCGGCGGCCACGGCGGGGCTCAATGGTGAGGGGCTGGCCCTGCACGGGGCGGGGCGCCTGGGACAGCAGCAGCAACAGCCCTCTCCCCAGGGCCGGAAATCCGACCCCCAGCCCTCCCCAGGCCGCACGGCGCGGCCTCGTCCTCCCTCGGCCAGCAGCCTGGCCTCGGAGGGCGCCGCGCCTCCCGCCAAGGTGAAGGAGGGCAGTGAGGGGGGCGAGGGTGGTGGCGAAGGTGGCGGGGAGGGGCGGGGTCGGGGCCAGAGCGGCAGTGAGAGTGAGGGTGACCAGCGCACCCGCCACCGCCGCAAACAGGAGCAGCCGCGCCGCCAGACCGTCATCTACCCGGTGGCGGCCCCTGGGGCTGCCCCTGGCGCCGCCTCGCAGCCCGCGCCGGCAGACTCCAGCTCTGACGACTCGCAGGGGTACGACGTGCTGCTGACCCGCGCAGGGACGGAGCAGCGCGGCAGCCCCGCCGACTCCCTGCGCAGCGACTCCCCTGCCGACACCGCCCCGCGCCACGCCGGCCCGCCCCGCGACGCCTTCCCAGGCGCCGCCATGAGCCAGGCCATGAGCCACGCCTTGGCGCACCCTTTCCTGGCCGCCCACCTCAACACCTCACAGCTGCTGCAGGTGGCGCCCCCCGCCGCCCAACCCCACCCTCCCCCTGTGAAGGAGGGCACGTCGTCCCCCGCCCCCACGCCCCACCTGCCTCAGCTACAGGTGCGCACCGACCTACTGGAGCCCCATCCCCCTAAGGAGCTGCCGCGCCCCCTCTCCCACCCGCCTCTGGGCCTGCCCGAGGTGGAGGTGAGCCGTGTGAGGACGCCGCCCGCCGACCGCTGCCGCCGTGCGCCTATGCTGCCCCTGTCGGCGCTGGGCGGCGGTGGCGGCGGCGGCATGGGCCTGGCGGAGGCAGCAAGCCCCGCCCCAGTGAACGGTGTGAGTGTGTCGGGGGAGGAGGGGGGCAGCCCCGGCGCGGCGCCCCCCCAGGACTACTTCAATGGTGATCACGACATGTTCGACGCGCCGCGCCGCGCCGCCAAGAAGCGCAAGTGTGACGCTTCGCCCCCCGGGGCCGGGTCAGGGGCTGGGGCTGGTGCGGGGCCCGCGGTGGCCGGGGAGAGTGAGTTCGCCCCGCTGGATGGCGCGGGGGGCGAGGACACCAAGCGGCGCACGCGGCAGAAGCGGGCCGTGTCCTACGTGGAGGACGGCACAGACCCCGTGCTGGAGATGAACGAAGACTCGCTGGACGGCGCCCCCGCCAGGAAGCGTGGCCGACCCGCCTCTCCCACCACCCACGCCCAAACCCACGCCCACACCCACACTCACGCCCCGCTGGTGGACCCGCCGCTATCCTCGCCCGGGGGCGGCCGCCGTGGCAGGGGTGCCCTGCGCGGGGCGCCGCGGGGCCGCGGCCGGGGTGGCATGGAGATGGTGGGGCTGACGGAGCCCCTGCACGTGGACACGGGGGAGCTGGACCTGCGCGTGCCGGGGCCGCCGCCCCCAGCGCCCTCCTCCTTCAGCCCTGACGTGTACGACTTCAATGACACGGACGGGGAAGGCGGGGG
This sequence comes from Portunus trituberculatus, assembly GCF_017591435.1. Taxonomy (NCBI): domain Eukaryota; kingdom Metazoa; phylum Arthropoda; class Malacostraca; order Decapoda; family Portunidae; genus Portunus; species Portunus trituberculatus. The sequence goes on along the minus strand of NC_059256.1, from coordinate 4,990,665 downwards.
TCGGGGCAGGCGGGGGCGGCGAGGTCGGAAGAAGGGGTGCAGCCCCCGGAAGAGCTCCAAGTCCCCCATGGAGGGTGGCAAGGCGGCCCTCAGCCCCCGGCCCCCCCAGGAACACTCCGCCCTCAAGTCCCCGCGCTCGCCGAAGTTCTTCTCCACCTCACGCAGCCCCGGAGGAGAGCGGGGCAGGGAGTGGCCCCGCGCCGCGTCCCCGTCCCCCAGGGACCACCCCAACGCCGCCGTCGACAGTCCCGCCGCCTGCCCCGAGGTTCCCGCAACTACGCCCGGCCCCAGCCCAGAGGCCTGTCTGGAAGGGCGCGAGGCGGCAGCGGGGCAGGACACCCCCGCGGTGGACGGAGCACAGGAGGGAGAGGGGGGCGTGGTGTCCCCGCGGAGAAGCAGCAGGCGGGGCAGGGAGCCCCAACTCTCACCCCCTGCCCCGCCCCACCACGTGCCGCCTCCCGTGCCCAGAACCAACACAACACTCTCAGGGGCCCCAGGCGGGGCAACCCCCCCCTCAGGCAGCTGCCAGCCCCCCCATCCCGGGGCCGGCACCCCCACACAACCCTACGACACCCAGCCGCTCCCACTGGGGGACGGGGGCGCCGAGGAGGCCTCTCCCCTGGCCTCCCCCGGCAGCAGGATGAGGACGCGGGGCATGCGGGGCGGCGACGCGCCCGTGCAGGACGGCCCTCTCCACCACCACCCCCACCACCACCCGCTCCCGCTCCACCACCAGCACCACCATCCCCACCACCACCACCACCACCAGCAACAACACCATCACCACCATCACCACCACCACCACCACCACCACCAGGCCCCCGAAGCCCCACGGGAAACACAGGGCGAGGCGCCCCCTGCTGCGGCCCCGGACTCACTGACAGCCGCAGATGTGGGTGAAGAGGGGCGCGGCGAGGGCCTGGCTGTGGCTGTGTCTGGGGTGGATGGGGCTGTGGTAGGTGGGAGTGGGGGCGGGGCTGGGGGTGGGGCTGGGGCTGGGGCTGGCAAGGGTCGGGGCAAGGGCAAGGCTAAGGGCAAGGGTAAGGGGAAGAAGAAGAGCCTTGGGCGTGGGCGAGGGGCGGCAGTGCTTCCAAACACCACCACACCACACCAGTGTCTCGCTGTACCTGACCACGCCCCCCGCCACCCCTCCCCGCCCAGCTCCGCCACCACCACAGCCGCCGCCACGCCCGTACCCGACCCCACCCTCACCACCACACCCGCCAACACCCCCATCCCAATTCCCATCCCCACCCCCACCGCCGCCCCGCCCCCGCAGGAGCAGGATTCTCAGCAGCGGGGCAGGACGGACGTGGCGGAGGTGCGGGGCGGCAGTCCCTGCCATGCCCTGGCCAGCCCCAAGGTGGAGTGTGACAGCCCCGGGGCCGCCGGGGACCCCGCGGTGTCTGTGATAGTCCCCAGCGCCTGGGAGGCCGAGCCCCGGGGCCGCCGCCTCAGGACCCGACCCGCCCCGGCCAAGCAGGAGGCCAAGTGTGAGGCGGCGCCGCCCCAGGGCCTTACGCCGACCCCGCCCACGCCCCCGGTACCCGCCAAAACCCCGCCCGCTGAGGCTGCCGCCCCCAAGGTGGAGCCGTGCGACCCCAAGGTGGAGCCCCAGGACACCAAGTACGACCTGCCACACGACGCCCACGCCCACCACTTGGACGTGAAGCCCCTAGACGTCCTGCCAGACCCCGCGGCGCCACCACCCTCCCCACCCCAGCCCCCACCCCCGCCCATCCAGGCCAGCACAAATGTGACCACTCAGGAACATCCCCCTGCCCCCGTGGCGCCGCCCCCCGCCCCACCCCCGCCTCACGGCAACGCCACCGCCCCCGCCCCCGCCCAGGGGGAGGCGGACGTGGACGCAGAGACCGTGGAAAATATCGCCCGCTTCCTGGAGGAGACTGCGCCCGCCGCGCCCGGCGCCAGCGGCGAGGCGGCGCCCGCGCCTACGCCTGGCCCGGGTCCCGCGGCGGGCGAGAGCTACGCTGAGCGGCGGCCGAAGCGCGCGTCGCGGCCGCCGCGTGAGGGCGCCATGACGGACCTGCTGCTGCTGCTGCATCTGGAGGAGGAGGAGGAGAGCGAGGACGAGGACTACGTGCCGGGGCAGGCGGCGCTGCCCGGGGACGACAGCACGCAGGATTCAGACGACCCTGACGCTGAGGACGACTCAGACGACCCCGACGATCACTCCTCCACCGACCAGGACGACGACACCCTCGCCCCGCACCCTGCCTCGGACCAAGACCCCGCCCCGGGCCCCGCTCACCGCCCCGCCAAGCCCGCCGCCGCTGCCCGCCACAAGGCACTGAAGAAGGGCGGCAAGAAGGGCGCGCGGCGCGGCAAGCCTCCCAAGGTGAAGGCCAAGGGTCGCGGGCGCGGCGAGGAGTGCGAGGCGGGGCGGCGGAAGGGCGGTGGTGGTGGTGGTGGTGGCGGTGGCGGTGGTGTTGGTCGCGGGGAGCGCGGCCCCATGGTGCGGGTGTGCCGGGACGGAAGCGGCAGGGAGGCGGTGGTGAACACGTGGCGGCGGGCGGCCGATGAGGAGGAGGGTTTGGTGGGCGGGGTCGGGGGTGGTGGGCACGGCGTGGGCGGCAGCAGCGTACCGTTCTACTGCCGGCTGGAGGCGCGACACAAGGCGGCCAAGGTGGGCTACACCAGCACGCTGCACACCAACTACGACGCCTTCGTCAAGGACACCACCTGGTTCTGTGCCTTCTGCCGCCGCTACAGCCACGCCACGGCCCTCGGCGACCTCTACGGCCCTTACTTCCTGCACGGCCACCACGCCATCACCAAGAAGGCCGTGCCCAACGTGGTGGAGGGCCAGGTGGTGGACCACGCCCCGCCCACCGCCAACACCACGCCCACCACCACCACCACGCCCACCACCACCATGCCACCCACACACCAGCCGCCGCCGCCACTCCAGGACCCCTCCCACCCCGCCCACCCCGCCCACCCTACCCACACCACCCCGCAGCGCGTCAAGAAGAGAACCCCACGCAGGGAGTCCGCCTCAGAGGCCCCGCCCATCACAAAGGTGGGCGTGTCTGTCTGTCTGTCTGTTCACTCGTGTTTCATTCTCTCTCTCTCTCTCTCTCTCTCTCTCTCTCTCTCTCTCTCTCTCATCATCATCATCATCATCATCATCATCATCATCATCAATAATAATAATAACAACAATGCTTGGGTATACTAACTACTACTACTACTACTACTACTACTACTACTACTACTACTACTACTACTACTACTACTACTACTAAAATGGGATTAAAATTACTACTAGTTACTTCAATTGTAGTGAAGATGCTGGGTGCCCTCCTCCTCCTCCTCCTCCTCCTCCTCCTCCTCCTCCTCCTCCTCCTCCTCCTCCTCCTCCTCCTCCTCCTCCTCCTGATTTTGTTTTCATTTCTATCTTCTTCTTCTTCTTCTTCTTCTTCTTCTTCTTCTTCTCCTTCTCCTTCTCCTTCTTCTTCTCCTTCTTCTTCTCCTTCTCCTCCTCCTCCTCCTCCTCCTCCTCCTCCCAGCCCCTCCTCCACCCTCCCATCCTTAGACCCACAACACCCCACCTCCTCCTCCTCCTCCTCCTCCTCCTCCTCCTCCTCCTCCTCCTCCTCCACCACTTACTCTCTCTTCTTCGCCCCAGCCTGAGCAAGTTACGCCCCCGCCCCTTCAGCCCCTGCGGTTTGTGCCAGCTGCTACCCCTGCGAGGATGCTGGTAAGCCCCAGCCCCTAATCAGCCCCCCACTCAGCCCCCCCCCCGTACCAAAATATCAGCCGTTATTTAATTTTTCTGTGTTTTGTGTTAGTTTGTGTGTGTGTTTAGCCCCAGCCAGCCCCTGTCAGCCCCTGTCCCCACTCAGCCCCCGTACCCCAAATCACCCTGTTTTTGTGTGTTTAGTGTTAGTTTAGTTTGTGTGTTTAGCCCCCAGCCAGCCCCTGTCAGCCCCTGTCAGCCCCCCGTCAGCCCCCAGCCCCCACTCAGACCCCTGTACCAAAATATCACCCGTTATTTTGTTAGTATGTGTGTTTAGCCCCCAGTCAGCCCCCTGTCAGCCCCCAGCCCCCAGGTGCACCCATGGTTTTATCTTTTGTATGTATCGATACACAAGATTATGTACCACACTGACCCCCAGTTAGACCCCACAGCCCCCTACCCAGCCCCCCTCAGACAAGCCCCCAGTTTTTATTCCCTCATTGGTGTTAGAATGTTTGTCGTAACACCCCCAGTCCTTCACCCCAGTGTGTCTCCCTCACCCCTCCCCCCAGTGTGATACTAGCCCCCAGCAAAGTCCCCCAGCCCCCAGTATACCTCAGACCTCTGTGTTATTTCTGTTTTTCGTTATTTTTTCTTTTTCTATTCTTTGACCTATCCCAGCCTATCCCAGCCTCCCCCAGTGCCTCCCAGCCTCCCCCAGTGCCTCCCAGCCTCCCCCAGTGCCTCCCAGCCTCTCCCAGTGCCTCCCAGCCTCTCCCAGTGCCTCCCAGCCTCTCCCAGTGCCTCCCAGCCTCCCAGCCTCCCAGCCTCCCAGTGCCTCCCAGCCTCTCCCAGTGCCTCCCAGCCTCCCCCAGTGCCTCCCAGCCTCTCCCAGCCTCCCAGTGCCTCCCAGCCTCTCCCAGTGCCTCCCAGCCTCTCCCAGTGCCTCCCAGCCTCTCCCAGTGCCTCCCAGCCTCCCCCAGCCTCTCCCAGTGCCTCCCAGCCTCCTCCCAGCCTCTCCCAGTGCCTCCCAGCCTCCCAGTGCCTCCCAGCCTCTCCCAGTGCCTCCCAGCCTCTCCCAGTGCCTCCCAGCCTCTCCAGTGCCCCAGCCTCCCAGCCTCCCAGTGCCTCCCAGCCTCCCAGTGCCTCCCAGCCTCTCCCAGTGCCTCCCAGCCTCTCCCAGTGCCTCCCAGCCTCTCCCAGTGCCTCCCAGCCTCTCCCAGTGCCTCCCAGCCTCTCCCAGTGCCTCCCAGCCTCCCAGTGCTCCCAGTGCCTCCCAGCCTCCCAGTGCCTCCCAGCCTCTCCCAGTGCCTCCCAGCCTCTCCCAGTGCCTCCCAGCCTCCCAGTGCCTCCCAGCCTCTCCCAGTGCCTCCCAGCCTCTCCCAGTGCCTCCCAGCCTCTCCCAGTGCCTCCCAGCCTCTCCCAGTGCCTCCCAGCCTCTCCCAGTGCCTCCCAGCCTCCCCAGTGCCTCCCAGCCTCTCCAGTGCCTCCCAGTGCCTCCCAGCCTCTCCCAGTGCCTCCCAGCCTCTCCCAGTGCCTCCCAGCCTCCCAGTGCCTCCCAGCCTCTCCCAGTGCCTCCTAGCCTCTCCCAGTGCATCCCAACCTCTCCCAGTGCCTCCCAGCCTCTCCCAGCCTCTCCCCAGCCTCTGTGCCTCCCATGCCATGTTTCCCAGCCTCTCCCAGTGCCTCCCAGCCTAACATCCTTTATGTGTGAGAGAGAGAGAGAGAGAGAGAGAGAGAGAGAGAGGGAAGGGGGGGGACCTAACCTAACCCCAAGATTTTTCCTCCCCAGGGTCGCACAAACAACGCTGGTTTCTCCTCCCCGACGTCCTCCTCCCCCCCAGCCACCACCACCGCCACCACCACCACTACCACCACCACCACTGCCACTGCAGCCCCCAGGTGGAGGTAGCCTTGGCCTCTCCCAGCCAGCCAGCACCCAGGGGACCACAGACTACCCACAGGGACGGAGTGTTGGGTCCACGAGGCCTGTCTTGTGTGGGCGCCAGGGGTCCATGTCAGTAACAGCAAATTGTGTGGATTGGAGGATGCTGTTACGATGGCTCAGGACAGCGTGAGTGGTGTTTGCAGCAGTGGTAGTGGTTGTAGAGGAAGTTAGGGGTGTTTTTCTAGGGTGTAGTGGAAGTTATTGGTGTTTTTCAAGGGTGTAGTGGAAGTTATTGGTGTTTTTCAAGGGTGTAGTGGAAGTTATTGGTGTTTTCAAGGGTGTAGTGGAAGTTATTGGTGTTTTCAAGGGTGTAGTGGAAGTTATTGGTGTTTTTCAAGGGTGTAGTGGAAGTTATTGGTGTTTTTCAAGGGTGTAGTGGAAGTTACTGGTGTTTTTCTAGGGTGTGGTGGAAGTTATTGGTGTTTTCAAGGGTGTAGTGGAAGTTATTGGTGTTTTCAAGGGTGTAGTGGAAGTTATTGGTGTTTTCAAGGGTGTAGTGGAAGTTATTGGTGTTTTCAAGGGTGTAGTGGAAGTTATTGGTGTTTTCAAGGGTGTAGTGGAAGTTATTGGTGTTTTCAAGGGTGTAGTGGAAGTTATTGGTGTTTTCAAGGGTGTAGTGGAAGTTATTGGTGTTTTTCAAGGGTGTAGTGGAAGTTATTGGTGTTTTTCAAGGGTGTAGTGGAAGTTATTGGTGTTTTTCAAGGGTGTAGGGGAAGTTATTGGTTTTTTCAAGGGTGTAGTGGAAGTTATTGGTGTTTTTCAAGGGTGTAGTGGAAGTTACTGGTGTTTTTCAAGGGTGTAGTAGAAGTTACTGGTGTTTTTCAAGCCTGTAGTGAAAATTTTGACATTTCCTAAGCCATTTCACAATTCTAATTTACAAAACACAAAAAATAGTGAAATCTTAAACCTCCTTTGACCTTTGACCTTTGACCTGACCTTGGGGGCTGGGTGTTGCCACTACAGGTATGCCAGCACTGCCAGGAGGGAGGTGCCACAGTAGGGTGCCTCGGAAAAGGGTGCAGCGCAATGCTTCATGTACCCTGCGCTGTGCAACTCAACTGGAACCTTGACCTTCATACCTTCAAGTCTCTATGCCCCAAACACACGGTAAGGTCATGAAGAGGAGGAGGAGGAGGAGGAGGAGGAGGAGGTGGTGGTGTATCAGGGGGTGTTTTGGGTGTTTTGGTGGTGTTAGTGTAAAGTTATTGGTGTTTTTCAAGGGTGTGGTGGAAATTTTTGGTGTTTTTCAAGGGTGTGGTGGAAGTTATTGGTGTTTTTCAAGGGTTTAGTGGATGTTATTGGTGTTTTTCAAGGGTGTAGTGGAAGTTATTGGTGTTTTCAAGGGTGTAGTGGAAGTTATTGGTGTTTTCAAGGGTGTAGTGGAAGTTATTGGTGTTTTCAAGGGTGTAGTGGAAGTTATTGGTGTTTTCAAGGGTGTAGTGGAAGTTATTGGTGTTTTCAAGGGTGTAGTGGAAGTTATTGGTGTTTTCAAGGGTGTAGTGGAAGTTATTGGTGTTTTCAAGGGTGTAGTGGAAGTTATTGGTGTTTTCAAGGGTGTAGTGGAAGTTATTGGTGTTTTCAAGGGTGTAGTGGAAGTTATTGGTGTTTTCAAGGGTGTAGTGGAAGTTATTGGTGTTTTCAAGGGTGTAGTGGAAGTTATTGGTGTTTTCAAGGGTGTAGTGGAAGTTATTGGTGTTTTCAAGGGTGTAGTGGAAGTTATTGGTGTTTTCAAGGGTGTAGTGGAAGTTATTGGTGTTTTCAAGGGTGTAGTGGAAGTTATTGGTGTTTTCAAGGGTGTAGTGGAAGTTATTGGTGTTTTCAAGGGTGTAGTGGAAGTTATTGGTGTTTTCAAGGGTGTAGTGGAAGTTATTGGTGTTTTCAAGGGTGTAGTGGAAGTTATTGGTGTTTTCAAGGGTGTGGTGGAAGTTATTGGTGTTTTCAAGGGTGTAGTGGAAGTTATTGGTGTTTTCAAGGGTGTAGTGGAAGTTATTGGTGTTTTCAAGGGTTTAGTGGAAGTTATTGGTGTTTTCAAGGGTGTAGTGGAAGTTATTGGTGTTTTCAAGGGTTTAGTGGAAGTTATTGGTGTTTTTCAAGGGTTTAGTGGAAGTTATTGGTGTTTTCAAGGGTGTAGTGGAAGTTATTGGTGTTTTTCAAGGGTGTAGTGGAAGTTATTGGTGTTTTTCAAGGGTGTAGTGGAAGTTATTGGTGTTTTTCAAGGGTGTGGTGGAAGTTACTGGTGTTTTCAAGGCTCTAATAGTTTGACAGGCAGCAGTGGAAGTTATTGGTGTTTTAAAGAAGTTATTGGTGTTTTCAAGGCTGTAATAGTTTAACAGGCTGCAGAGGAAGTTAATGATGTTTTTTTCAAAGTTATACTAATTTGAAGAGGCTGTAGTGTAAGTTAGGGGTGTGTAGGCAAGGGACCACATATCTTCACCTGTCCTTTCTCCCCGCAGGTGTTGAAATAGAGACGGATCGTGGCCCGGTCCGGTTCACGTCCCACGAGGCGACAAGATACAAAATATAAACAAAAAAAATGGAATGCAAGAGATAGCAATTGAGAGAAAGTGAGAGAGTGAGCGAGTGAGCGAGAGAGAGAGAGAGAGAGAGAGAGAAACCCAGGAATAAAAAAAATACTAGAAATCTCAGTTTTATTTTGCATTTGTAATATATTGTACATAATAACGTTTTGTATCTTTGTCCAATGTGTGTGTGTGTACGTGTGTGTGTTTGCTGGACGGACGGACGGACAGACAGACAGACAGACGGACAGCGAGTGGTTTGCTCCGAACGTTAAAAATTCCGAGAGATGGAGATGGATTTTTACGGGAAGAGAATTGAAATATGGTTCGGAAATGAGAAAAAATGATAAGAATTTGTTGTTTGCGATTAATTAGTTTGAAAAATGTTGAGTTTTGTCGGAAATTAATTTGGAAAGGATAGAAATGCAAGAAATATATTAATGAATGTGGAAAAATTGAAATATGGTTTAGAAATGAGAAAAATGATGAAGAATTTGTTGTTTGCGATTAATTAGTTAGAAAAATGTTGCGTTTTTCCAGAAATTAATTTGAAAAGAATGGAAATGCAAGAAATAGATTAATGAATGTGGGAAAATTGAAATATGGTTTGGAAATGAGAAAAATGATAAGAATTTGATGCGTTTTTGATAAATAAGTTAGAAAAATGTTTAGAGTTTGTTGAGAAATATTTTGAAAACGCTAAAAATTCCGAGAGATGGATAAATACGAGAGAATTTAAATATTGATGCAAATTAATGAGGAAAATGATGAAGAATTTGTTGTTTGCGATTAATTAGTTTGAAAAATGTTGAGTTTTTCCGGAAATTAATTTGGAAAGGATGGAAATGCAAGAAATTGATTAATGAATGTGGGAAAATTGAAATATGGTTCGGAAATGAGAAAAAATGATAAGAATTTGTTGTTTTTGATTAATTAGTTAGAAAATTGTTGAGTTTTGTTCGGAAATTAATTAGAAAAGAATAAAAATACGAGAAATAGATTAATTAATGTGGGAAAATTGAAATATGGTTTAGAAATGAGAAAAATGATAAGAAATTGTTGTTTGCGATTAATTAGTTTGAAAAATGTTGAGTTTTTCCGGAAATTAATTAGAAAAGATAGAAATACAAGAAATAGATTAATGACTGTGGGAAAATTGAAATATGGTTTAGAAATGAGAAAAAATTATGAAAAATTTGTTGTTTGCGATTAATTAGTTAGAAAAATGTTGAGTTTTTCCGGAAATTAATTTGAAAAGGATGGAAATGCAAGAAATAGATTAATGACTGTGGGAGAATTGAAATATGGTTCGGAAATGAGAAAAATGATGAAGAATTTGATGCGTTTTCGATAAATAAGTTAGAAAAATGTTTAGAGTTTGTTGAGAAATATTTTGAAAACGCAAGAAATTCCGAGAGATGGATAAATACGAGAAAATTTAAATATTGTTGGAAATTAATGAGGAAATGATCATGATTTGTTACGTTTTTGATAAATAAGTTTGAAAAATGTTGAGTTTGTCGAGAAATTAATTAGAAAAGATAGAAATACGAAATAGATTAATTAATGGGAAAATTGAAATATGGTTTAGAAATGAGAAAATTATCAAAATTTGTTACGTTTTCAATAAATAAGTTAGAAAAATGTTGAGTTTTGTCCAGAATTATTTAGAAAGGGAAGAAAATTGAGGAAATGGAAAGGTGTATACCCTTTCAAAAATTTCAATTATTTATTTATTAAACACATTTTTTATCCAGAATTATATAAAAAAAAATAAGGAAATGAAAAGGTGTATGCCCTTTCAAAAAATTATTCAGGAAACTAATTTTTATCCAGAATTATTGAAAAAAAAAAGAAAATTGTCCTTTCAAAATATAAAGGACACATTTTTATCTATATTTATCTAGAAAAGGAAGGAAATGAAAAGGTGTATGCCCTTCGAAAAACTAGAGAAATATTGAAGTTTATCCTTAAATATTAAAAAAAAATAATAATAAATAAATAAATGAAAAGAGATGTACTTTCTAAAATATACTAAGGAATTTTTTTTATCTAGAAATATTAAGAAAAGTAAATAAATAAAATAAATGGAAAGATGTACACCCTTTCTAAAAATTATTATTAAAATCGAGCATTGGAATTTTTTTTTATTTACAAATATTTTTAAGAGGAAAAATAATAAGAAAAAAATATTCCCACAAAATTAATATAAGAAAAAAATACTTGAATTATGAAGAAAAAAAAAAATAAATAAATAAAACTGAAAAATTATACACGCATTCAAAAAATCAATAAAAATAATATTCCCACAAAATTAATATAAGAAAGAAATATATTTGAATTATGAAGAAAAAGAAGAGGAAGAGGAAGAAAATAAATAAATATAAAAAAAAAATGAAAAATTATACACGCATTCAAAAAATCAATAAAAAAAAAATATTCCCACAAAATTAATATAAGAAAAAATATATGAATTAAGAAGAAGAAGAGGAAGAGGAATACACGCATTCAAAAATCAATAAAAAAATATATTCCCACAAAATTAATATAAGAAAAATATATGAATTAAGAGGAGGAGGAAGACAGAGACGAAATTGTTGTGATTGAATGCGAGAGATTTTTATTTGGAGTGATAAAGTCGTAAATGTTTATTAAAAATGAAAACAAAACCAAAACATTTATTATTATTATTATTTTCACCTCAAATTTGTCCTTCATTTTTTTTTTTGGGGGCGGCTGGTGATTATGGGGGATGGGGTGGTAGGAACGGGGAGGGAGGGGTTTTGTTGGTCTCTCTCTCTCTCTCTCTCTCTCTCTCTCTCTCTCTCTCTCTCTCTCTCTCTCCTGTCCACCACCACCACCACCACCACCAAGGTCAGGGCTGGCCACCCCGGGGGACCTGACCACCGGGGCATTGTGGGTGGAAAAATACTTCTATATAGAGTTTGTGTATTGGTGGTGGTGGTGGTGGTGGTGGTGGTGGTGGTGGTGGTGGCAGTGGTGGTGGTGGTAGTGCATCTTCCATTCAAAACTACTACTACTACTACTACTACTACTACTACTACCACTACTACTACTACTACTACTACTACCACCACCACCACCACCACCACTACTACTACTACTACTACTACTACTACTACTACTACTACCACCACCACCACCACTACTACTACTACTACTACTACTACTACTACTACTACTCAAAGTAAAAATGTGTCCCAGTACTGAAGGGGTTCAAATAGTGAAGACTGTGGCCATTAATCTTGTGCCCTCCATACACCCTTGCTAATGTCAATAAAATGGTCTAATGGTTCACAAAACTCAAGGTAAAAATGTGTCCCAGTACTGAAGGGGTTAAAATAGTGAAGACTGTGACCATTAACCCTTGCTAATGTCAATAAAATGGTCTAATGGTGCACAAAACTCAAGGTAAAAATGTGTCCCAGTACTGAAGGGGTTAAAATAGTGAAGACTGTGGCCATTAACCCTTGCTAATGTCAATAAAATGGTCTAATGGTGCACAAAACACTCTCCACTGCCCCGGGTCTAACTGGCTAACCACTGCACCAACTCCATCACCAAGCAGTATTAATGGCCACAGTCTTCACTATTTTAACCCCACGTAAGATTGTGAAGCTGCATTAGATCACCAAGCAGTATTAATGGCCACAGTCTTCACTATTTTAACCCAGTACTGTAAGATTGTGAAGCTGCATTAGATCACACAAGCAGTATTAATGGCGCCATTCTTCACTATTTTAACCCCACGTAAGATTGTGAAGCTGCATTAGATCACCAAGCAGTATTAATGGCCACAGTCTTCACTATTTTAACCCCACGTAAGATTGTGAAGCTGCATTAGATCACCAAGCAGTATTAATGGCGCCATTCTTCACTATTTTAACCCCACGTAAGATTGTGAAGCTGCATTAGATCACCAAGCAGTATTAATGGCCACAGTCTTCACTATTTTAACCCCACGTAAGATTGTGAAGCTGCATTAGATCACCAAGCAGTATTAATGGCCACAGTCTTCACTATTCACCCACGTAAGATTGTGAAGCTGCATTAGATCACCAAGCAGTATTAATGGCCACAGTCTTCACTATTTTAACCCCACGTAAGATTGTGAAGCTGCATTAGATCACCAAGCAGTATTAATGGCCACAGTCTTCACTATTTTAACCCCACGTAAGATTGTGAAGCTGCATTAGATCACCAAGCAGTATTAATGGCCACAGTCTTCACTATTTTAACCCCACGTAAGATTGTGAAGCTGCATTAGATCACCAAGCAGTATTAATGGCCACAGTCTTCACTATTCACCCACGTAAGATTGTGAAGCTGCATTAGATCACCAAGCAGTATTAATGGCCACAGTCTTCACTATTTTAACCCCACGTAAGATTGTGAAGCTGCATTAGATCACCAAGCAGTATTAATGGCCACAGTCTTCACTATTTTAACCCCACGTAAGATTGTGAAGCTGCATTAGATCACCAAGCAGTATTAATGGCCACAGTCTTCACTATTTTAACCCCACGTAAGATTGTGAAGCTTTATTAGATCACCAAGCAGTATTAATGGCCATAGTCTTCACCATTTTAACCCCACGTAAGATTGTGAAGCTTTATTAGATCACCAAGCAGTATTAATGGCCATAGTCTTCACCATTTTAACCCCACGTAAGATTGTGAAGCTGCATTAGATCACCAAGCAGTATTAATGGCCACAGTCTTCACTATTTTAACCCCACGTAAGATTGTGAAGCTGCATTAGATCACCAAGCAGTATTAATGGCCACAGTCTTCACTATTTTAACCCCACGTAAGATTGTGAAGCTGCATTAGATCACCAAGCAGTATTAATGGCCACAGTCTTCACTATTTTAACCCCACGTAAGATTGTGAAGCTGCATTAGATCACCAAGCAGTATTAATGGCCACAGTCTTCACTATTTTAACCCCACGTAAGATTGTGAAGCTGCATTAGATCACCAAGCAGTATTAATGGCCACAGTCTTCACTATTCACCCACGTAAGATTGTGAAGCTTTATTAGATCACCAAGCAGTATTAATGGCCACAGTCTTCACTATTCACCCACGTAAGATTGTGAAGCTGCATTAGATCACCAAGCAGTATTAATGGCCACAGTCTTCACTATTCACCCACGTAAGATTGTGAAGCTTTATTAGATCACCAAGCAGTAGTCACCAGCACGGGTCACCTCACCAATCACCAATTTGAACACCCACAATGCTCGTTTCAAGTACCACTAATTTGTCTTAATTCCTCCACGTACCTCCTCCTCCTTCATCTCCTTCCTCCTCCTCCTCCTCCCTCTGTCTCCTTTCCTCCTCCTCCTCCTCCATCTCCTTCCCTCCTCCTCCTCCACTAGTTCGTCTCTTTAGAACATCAAAATATAAGAAAATGGAGGCTGTAGTAGGCTGTGCTGTTAGGCCTATACGAGGCAGTCCTAGTGTGGTTAATCTGCCTATTACCACATATCTTTCCCTTCCATTAACTCCTATAACCCTTTTTTTGACCCAGGCCTCACCACATGACCACTGAGACTGCTCCACCCATCACCCATTGTCTGAAAATCCAGTTTCGTCCCATTTTTTTTTTTTTTTCTTAAACGTGATTTTTTTTTTAGTTTAATTCAAGATTCCTGGTTTTAATGCTTTCCTACACTACTTCCACCTCCCTCCTCCTCCACCTCCCTCCTCCTCCACCTCTCTCTGTTTCCCTCCTTCCTAGTTTCCCTCTTAGTTAGTTCTCCACCTCCCTCCTTCTTCCTCCTCCTACCTCCACCTTCCTTCTTCCACCTCTCTCTGTTTCCCTTCTCCACTAGTTTGTCTGCCTCCTTCCTAGTTTCCCTCTTAGTTAGTTCTCCACCTCCCTCCTTCTTCCTCCTCCTACCTCCACCTCCCTCCTCCACCTCTCTCTGTTTTCCCTCCTCCACTAGTTTGTCTCCCTCCTTCCTAGTTTCCCTCTTAGTTAGTTCTCCACCTCCCTCCTTCTTCCTCCTCCTACCTCCACCTCCCTCCTCCACCTCCCTCCTCCACCTCTCTCTGTTTTCCCTTCTCCACTAGTTTGTCTCCCTCCCTCCTAGTTTGCCTCTTAGTTAGTTCTCCACCTCCCTCCTTCTTCCTCCTCCTACCTCCACCTCCCTCCTCCACCTTCCTCCTACCTCCACCTCCCTCCTCCACTAGTTTGTCTCCCTCCATCCAAGTTTCCCTCTTAATTAGTTCTCCACCTCCCTACAGTAGTTTCTCTCCATCTCCTTATCTCCACCTCCTTCCTCCTCCCTCCGTCTCTCTCCTCCTCCTCCCTCCGTCTCCCTCTCTCCCTCCACCTCCCTCCGTCTCAGTCATTCTTTTCTCTATTTGCAAACCACTCAATGTTGATACGCAAAGTTGATACGTTAGTGATACGTGAAGTTGATCCGTTAGTGATACGTGAAGTTGATACGTTAATGATACGTGAAGTTGATCCGTTAGTGATACGTGAAGTTGATACGTTAATGATACGTGAAATTGATCCGTTAGTGAACGTTAATGATACGCAAAATTGATCCGTTAGTGATACGTGAAGTTGATACGTTAGTGATACGCAAATTTGATACGTTAATGATACGCAAAGTTGATACGTTAATGATACGTTTTTTTTTCATTCTTCATTTTTTTTTTTTTATTTTGATTCGTTGATTTGCAGGCAGAGAGAGAGAGAGAGAGAGAGAGAGAGAGAGAGAGAGAGAGACGACAGACGAAGAACGGATGAAGAAAGAAGAGAAAGAGAGAGAGAGAGAGAGAGAGAGAGAGAGTATGACAGGAATTAAGCTTCAAAACTTACAAAAAAAAAAATTAATAAATAAAATAAATATAATGAAATGAAAAAAAAATGAGATGATGAGAATTACTACACGGAAGTTGAAAATAATGAAATAAAATCAATAAATACGATTAATTAGTGCGCCGATTGTTAAGAAGGAGTTGTTATATATTTGAGCGGTGGACGAGCGGTGTTTTTTTTTTTTTTTTTTTTTTTTTTTTTTGCAGATATCTCCTAAACGAATGGTTGGATGAGTATGATATTTCAACACACTACCCTGAACATCCTTTCGTAATTTCTGGCTAACACACCACAGTGCTATATATATGTGTTAGGTGTTACGTGAGGAGTTTACTGAGTGATAAATAATACATTCTAATGGAAGTGTGGTCCCTCTCCCCCCCCACACACACACACACTCGAACCATTCCTAACCACTATTACGTCTCCCCCGTCTCGGAAGTTCTCGCCCTCTTAATCCCTCCTCTCCTCTCCCTAGCTCCTCGCCTCCCTCTCTCCTGTGCCCCTCCCTACTTCTCCCACCACTTTATTTATACATTATAGTGTTCTGTAAGTGTGTATGTATAGATATGATTATTAACGAGTATGGTACAATTTCATGAAGGCAAGAAGTGGTTTACGTGTAGTATAGAAGAGCCATGTTTGCAGTCGTTATGGTCAGCCATGTGAACCTGATGTGCTGGAATTTCCTGTGACCTGGACCTTCTACTGTTAGGACAAGTTGATACTCTTATTGCGTACTGTCTACCTATTGATCATAAAAAGTGGTCCAGTTTATATATGATATTATTTTGTTGTTAGATACGTTGCTTATTATCCAGCTCTACGGCCATTAACAGCGGAATTAGATATTGCTTTCACGGTCGTTTGACACACTCTGGTTTTCATGTCCACATATACCACCAATTGTATTAAATAATATCATTAATGTATGACATGTATGTACATACTGACGTATGTAACTATTATACCTATACGTATGTAATTACAATAGGGAAAAAAAATCAAAGGTGGAAGGGTGATGGTGTGAATAGGGGGTGAAGAGGGAAGCGGGGAAGAGGGTCATGCGATACTGGGGTAGAGGAGGAGTGGTCTGGGGGTTCTTCAGGAGGGTGGTGGTGGTGGTGGTGGTGGTGGAGAGGTTAGACGAGTAGATAGATAGATAGATAGATAGATAATATTTATTGTTCATGTATATAATACATAAAAAAATGTTTTGTGTGTCTCCAGCTAAAAGTATCATGAACAATGAAACAGTACAATGCATAACACTCATACATACAATCATACTATACCCAGTACACGTAATGGCCTCCCACATAGTCATATAGGTATACAAAAAATGGCTATCTTTCCTTCAGTGATCTAATGCTGTCTGGCACAAAAGATTTACAATATCTGGAAGTCCTACAGTTCATTGACCTTAACCTTTCACCTGATGGCAATAACTGACAGCTGCTGTTGAGAGAATGTGACTCCAAATTTTACAGTTTTGAATTATCCTAGTAAATATTCCACACTCGTCCAATTCTGTCTAACACCTTTGATACGATGACTGGATTAGGCGTAATATCACTCAGTAAACTCAACACCTAACACATATAGCACTGTGGTGTGTTAGCCAGAAATTACGAAAGGATGTTCAGGGTAGTGTGTTGAAATATCATACTCATCCAACCATTCATTTAAGAGATATCTGCAAAAAACACCGCTCGTCCACCGCTCAAATGTACAGTAAGAGCATGGTCAGTGTATATCCAGGGTGTCGGAGCATCGGTTAGGGCCGTGGCACTGATTCATATACTCGTTTGCCCTTAGATTGCTGTTTAATTGGTGGGTTCATGGGGGCGTGGGGGTGGGGCGAGAACCGAGGTAAGATCAGGCGTTCAGGATAGCACAGGGAGTATTCTTCACCCAGACACCACGCCCGCTACATCTCTCTCGCCACGCCCGCACGCCCCTACCTAGGTCCGTTTGTGCCTTGTGTGACGTGGACAGCAGTGGAGGTAACGGAGTGATCTGCCGGTGCTGTGTGGAGGCCAGTACAGCACACAGGTCAGGAACACAGGAGGTTAGTGGTATGTATGTATGTGCAGTGTAAGGGTGTGTGCGCGCGCGCGTTGACACCCCGCTTAGTGTAGTGGTTAGGACATTCCACTCACAATCGAGAGGATCCGGGTTCGAGACCAGGGAAGCGGTAAAATGGGTAATTCTCTTAATGTTCACCTAGCAGTGTGTAGGTATGGGGTGTAACTGGAGGGTGTGTGGTGTTGTGGTGTTAATGTGTAGGATGTGTTGAGGCAGCAGTAAATAGGTACGGGGTGTAACTGGAAGGGGTTGTGGCCTCGCTATCCCGGTGTGTGGTGTTGTGGTGTTAATGTGTAGGATGTGAAGGAGTTTTTGATAAATGGAGTGAAGTTTGAGGTTAGTTAGGGCACAATATGAACGACTGGAGAGAGAACGTGCAGAGAATGGGTGGTGGTGGTGGTGGTGGAGACGAGTTGAAGGCTGGGCGAGGCAGTGAAGGCGATTTAGGACCGAAGCATGTATTCTGAAACGCTTTGCTCTCAACCCTGTTTTCCCAAGGCTCCAGTAGACAAGTTGAGTATTTTCATGGTTCTGGTGAAGGATTGACAAGTTTTCTACTCAACCAAAAGGAAAAACTGTCTTGAAATCTGTTAATTGTCTGTGTGGCCTTGAAAAATCGTAGTGTGAAGAGGTTTTCTGAATACAGGCGAGAGGTAAGAGGGAAATGAGGCGACTTAGGACACAGTGGGTGAGTGAAATCGTGTGAAGTTAATGGGTGGTGGTGGTGGTGGTGGTGGTGAGAATGTGTGGAGTGGAAGGCTGGGTGAGGCATTGAAGGTTTTAAATGTTAGATTTAGGTAATTAGTGAATTAAGTGAGATACTGCTGTTAGATTTGTGGTGGTGGTACTAGTGGGGGTTAAGAATGCGTAGGAATTTGTGGTGGTGGTGGTACTAGTGGGGGTTAAGAATGCGTAGGATGCGTAGGAGTGAAAGGCTGAAGCAGTGAAGGAGTTTAGAGCAGTGTTGCGTGTTTGCTGTAGGGAAAACTAAACCAGCGAAACATAACGCCATTTTATTCATTTATATTGTCCATTACAGAAGCTGTCGATCCAGAGGCCTTTAACGAGACTACACCTTGCACTACGCCTTCACTGACAACACCCTCTACCAACACCCGTCTCGCGCCAACACCACAGGACTGTCTTGCATCGTCCACACTACTCTAATGCCGCTGGTGAGAGGGAGGCGGATTGGTGACAGTAAAGATGGCAGCAGGGAGGATTCCACTCACCAGGTAGAGTTATGTGGTAAGATTGGCTGTGTGGATGGGAGAGGATCTGGTATAGGGGTATGTTTTGACGGAGTGACGTGGTATGGGTATAGATTGGCCTGGAGTGTGAAAATGAAGGGATGAGGGTGTTCACATTAGGCCGGGATGCTACCTAACATGGGAGACGCTGGGAGAACGAGGGAGAAACACGGTTAGCTGGGAGAACGAGGGAGAAAAATGAGAAGGGTGTAACTGGAGTGGGAGAATGAAGGAATGGGAGTGTTGACATCAAAGGGTCGGGAATAGAGGCGGTGTGGGCGTGTGGGGGCAGTGTGGGCGTGTGTGGGGGGTAGTGTAGCGTGGTATATGTGGAGAAAACTTATTTTGTTTGTCCATTACAGAAGTTGGCGATCCAAGGGCCTGAGGGCAGCGATCCTGTGACTCCTGCACCATAGGGAAGGTCTATGGCTACTCACGGCCCTTACTGACCTTTCCCCCACCACCACCACCACCACCACCACAGCCGTCCAGCGAGGGATTCACCGTCGCATCACGTTCTGCTACTCAACATCTGTCACCACCACCACAGCGCTGCCAACACCTTCTGGTCCTCGTGGTGTTGGTGGCCAGGGAAGGAGTTGGGGTCAGCGTGGCAATCCGTTCTGCTAATCAACACCTTCTGTCACCACCACCACAGCGCTGCCAACACCTTCTGGTCCTCGTGGTGTTGGTAGCCAGGGAAGGAGTTGGGGTCAGCGTGGCAGTCAGTCTTGTGGTGCCATTTCTCCATTCTAATAAATTGTGTGGTGTATGTACGTGGATTGGTGTGGTGTTGTGGTGTTGTCATTATGGTGTCACTAAATAATAAATTGTGAAGAAATCTTGTTTAGTTGATTTTCTATCCTAGGGTGGCTTAGTGTAGTCCCCTCGAGCTGGCTTAAATCTGGTTAGGGTGGCTTAAAACACCAATATTGCCTCCATTAACCTCTTACACCAATATTGCCTCCATTAACCTCTTACACTGCCTTAACACGCCAATATCGCTCCATTAACCCCTTGCACTGTCTTAACACTCCAATATCGGCTCCATTAACCTCTCGCACTGTCTAACACGCCAATATTCCCTCCATTATCACACCAATATTGCCTCCATTAACCAGATAATTGGAAATAATAAAAATGTCCTAATAAATTTAATGGTTTTTATTCATCATATCACAGAAGGGATAGAAATTTATGAACCATTTGACAAAGAACTAACAATTTTTCAGTATTTCGAAGAATGGAAATAAAACTGGAAAATAAATAAAATAATAAAAAATAATAAACTAAAAAAATCCTTAGGAAGATTAGGAAAATGGTCTATCTAAATAAAAAATACTGCACTAATAGGCAAAAATGGGCAAAATGGCCAAAAAGTCCTGCTCTACTGGCCAGAATAACAGCAAAAAACAGCCATAGAACCCTAGAAATGAGCCCAAAATGTCAAAAACTGGGCAAAAAAACCCTAAATTGAGTGAAAAATGGTCAAAAAAGGTCAAAAGCTGGCCCTTAAATTGTACTTAAGTCGAAAATACTCTAAAGACTCTCCGGAGATAAGGCAGACGCATAGTGGACATAAAATTAAATGAAAGACTCTCCCTTACATTTTATTTAAATATATACATTGTTACATTGCGAAATATTAATAGAAAACACCTGGGAAATAATAATGTACACTTGAAATATTAATAGAAAACAGAATATATAGTAAATATGAATGAAATATATATAGTAAGAATGAGAATACAGTGAAAAACTCTACACAAATTTTCAACTTAGTAAAAAAATTAATGAAATAAAATGATATATGAAAAAAAATGTGAAATTATGTAAAAAATTTTGAATAGTGAAAAACTCTACACAAATTTTCAACTTAGTAAAAAAATAAGTGAAATATTTATACAGTACAAATGAGAATAGTGAAAAACTCTACACAAATTTTCAACTTAGTATAAATAGATGAAATAGTAAAAATAAAATAAATATACAGTAAGAATATGAGAACAGTGAAAAACTCTACACAAATTTTCAATTTCGTAAAAAAAATGTGAAATAAAATGAAATATGAAAAAAAAAAAAAAAATGAATGTAAAAAAATGAGAATTGTGGAAAACTCTACACAAATTTTCAACAAATCAACAAATTAAATTAATGAATAAAAAAAAACAATTAAAATCAATAACAATAAATAACCTACAACAATTTCCAACAATTTTCCAGTCTACAACAATTTCCAGGTAATTTTTTTCAGCCTACAACAATTTCCAACTATATTTTTCACCCTACAACAATTTCCAGCTTAATTTTTCAGCCTACAACAATTTCCAGGTAATTTTTTCAGCCTACAACAATTTCCAGCTTAATTTTTCAGCCTACAACAATTTCCAGGTTACTTTTTCAGCCTACAACAATTTCCAACTAAATTTTCCACCCTACGACAATTTCCAGCTTAACTTTTCAGCCTACAACAATTTCCAGGTAATTTTTTCAGCCTACAACAATTTTCAGCTTAATTTTTCAGCCTACAACAATTTCCAACAAAATTTTCCAGCCTACAACAATTTCCAACTTAATTTTTCAGCCTGCAACAAGTTCCCCTCCTTCCTCCTCCTCTTCTTCTTCTTCTTGAGTGCTGTAAGAGAAAATAAATACATCAATAGAGATTAATTTATTTTCATTTCTTGTCAAAATAATAATAATAATAATAATAATAATAATAACTACTTTACCTCCTCCTCTTCTTCTTGTGGTTGTCTTCTTCCTCTATATTCTTCTCTTCCTCCTCCTCCTCCTCCTCCTTGTCTTCCTCTTCTTCTTCCACTAATCTGAAAAAATAATAATAATAATAATAATAATAATAATAATAATAATAATAATAATAATAATAATAATAATACAATTTGGAGAGAGAGAGAGAGAGAGAGAGAGAGAGAGAGAGAGAAAGCTAGTTTTAATTAAAAGGATTATTTGAAATTCTCTCTCTCTCTCTCTCTCTCTCTCCATCACCTGCCCACTTACCTACTGAAGGGGTTAAAATAGTGAAGACTGTGGCCATTAATCTTGTGCCCTCCATACACCCTTGCTAATGTCAATAAAATGGTCTAATGGTGCACAAAACTCAAGGTAAAAATGTGTCCCAGTACTGAAGGGGTTAAAATAGTGAAGACTGTGGCCATTAATCTTGTGCCCTCCATACACCTTGCTAATGTCAATAAAATGGTCTAATGGTGCACAAAACTCAAGGTAAAAATGTGTCCCAGTACTGAAGGGGTTAAAATAGTGAAGACTGTGGCCATTAATCTTGTGCCCTCCATACACCCTTGCTAATGTCAATAAAATGGTCTAATGGTGCACAAAACTCAAGGTAAAAATGTGTCCCAGTACTGAAGGGGTTAAAATAGTGAAGACTGTGGCCATTAATCTTGTGCCCTCCATACACCCTTGCTAATGTCAATAAAATGGTCTAATGGTGCACAAAACTCAAGGTAAAAATGTGTCCCAGTACTGAAGGGGTTAAAATAGTGAAGACTGTGGCCATTAATCTTGTGCCCTCCATACACCCTTGCTAATGTCAATAAAATGGTCTAATGGTGCACAAAACTCAAGGTAAAAATGTGTCCCAGTACTGAAGGGGTTAAAATAGTGAAGACTGTGGCCATTAATCTTGTGCCCTCCATACACCCTTGCTAATGTCAATAAAATGGTCTAATGGTACACAAAACTCATACTGAAGGGGTTAAAATAGTGAAGACTGTGGCCATTAACCCTTGCTAATGTCAATAAAATGGTCTAATGGTGCACAAAACTCAAGGTAAAAATGTGTCCCAGTACTGAAGGGGTTAAAATAGTGAAGACTGTGGCCATTAATCTTGTGCCCTCCATACACCCTTGCTAATGTCAATAAAATGGTCTAATGGTACACAAAACTCAAGGTAAAAATGTGTCCCAGTACTGAAGGGGTTAAAATAGTGAAGACTGTGGCCATTAACCCTTGCTAATGTCAATAAAATGGTCTAATGGTGCACAAAACTCAAGGTAAAAATGTGTCCCAGTACTGAAGGGGTTAAAATAGTGAAGACTGTGGCCATTAACCCTTGCTAATGTCAATAAAATGGTCTAATGGTACACAAAACTCAAGTAAAAATGTGTCCCAGTACTGAAGGGGTTAAAATAGTGAAGACTGGCCATTAACCCTTGCTAATGTCAATAAAATGGTCTAATGGTACACAAAACTCAAGTAAAATGTGTCCCAGTACTGAAGGGGTTAAAATAGTGAAGACTGTGGCCATTAACCCTTGCTAATGTCAATAAAATGGTCTAATGGTACACAAAACTCAAGTAAAAATGTGTCCCAGTACTGAAGGGGTTAAAATAGTGAAGACTGTGCCATTAACCCTTGCTAATGTCAATAAAATGGTCTAATGGTACACAAAACTCATAGTAAAAATGTGTCCCAGTACTCAAGGGGTTAAAATGGTGAAGACTGTGGCCATTAACCATTGCTAATGTCAATAAAATGGTCTAATGGTACACAAAACTCAGTAAAAATGTGTCCCAGTACTGAAGGGGTTAAAATAGTGAAGACTGTGGCCATTAATCTTGTGCCCTCCATACATCCTTGCTAATGTCAATAAAATGGTCTAATGGTGCACAAATCTCAATGTAAAAATGTGTCCCAATACTGAAGGGGTTAAAATAGTGAAGATTGTGGCCATTAACCCTTGCTAATGTCAATAAAATGGTCTAATGGTACACAAATCTCAAGGTAAAAATGTGTCCCAGTACTGAAGGGGTTAAAATAGTGAAGACTGTGGCCATTAATCTTGTGCCCTCCATACATCCTTGCTAATGTCAATAAAATGGTCTAATGGTACACAAAACTCAAGGTA
>NC_059256.1:4949906-4957406 GCF_017591435.1 Portunus trituberculatus | reverse complement strand
CTCTCTCTCTCTCTCTCTCTCTCTCTCTCTCTCTCTCACACACACACATTTTCAAACACCCTTCTAAGTACCTCTCTCTCTCTCTCTCTCTCTCTCTCTCTCTCTCTCTCTCTCTCTCTCTCTCACCGTGTCCGCCCTGGTCCTCTCGGCAGTGATGGATCGGTCCAGTGTCTTCAAGCGGTCCTCCAGATGGCCCTTGTCCTCCACCACCTGTCCCACGCGGCCCATCAGCTCACACTTCTCTGCCGTCACCCTCTTCATCTTCACTTCGATGGCCTTGGGGGTGTTAGGAACGGTGTTAGGAACGGTGTTAGGAACGGTGTTAGGAATGGTGTTAGGAAGGGTGTTAGAGATGTTAGGAATGTTGTTAGGAACGGTGTTAGGAAGGGTGTTAGTCTCTGCTGTCACCCTCTTCATCTTCACCTCGATGGCCTTGGGGGTGTTAGGAACGGTGTTAGGAATGGTGTTAGGAAGGGTGTTAGAGATGTTAGGAATGTTGTTAGGAACGGTGTTAGGAAGGGTGTTAGTCTCTGCTGTCACCCTCTTCATCTTCACCTTGATGGCCTTGGGGGTGTTAGGAACGGTATTAGGAATGGTGTTAGGAAGGGTGTTAGGAATGGTGTTAGAGATGTTGTTAGGAATGGTGTTAGTCTCTGCTGTCACCCTCTTCATCTTCACCTCGATGGCCTTGGGGGTGTTAGGAACGGTGTTAGGAATGGTGTTAGGAACGGTGTTAGGAAGGGTGTTAGAGATGTTGCTAGGAATGGTGTTAGTCTCTGCTGTCACCCTCTTCATCTTCACCTCGATGGCCTTGGGGGTGTTAGGAACGGTGTTAGGAATGATGTTAGAGATGTTAGGAATGGTGTTAAAAAAGGGTATTGCTAATGGTGTTAGGAATGGTGTTAGTAACAGTGTTTGGGATGTTGTTAGGAATGGTGTTAAAAAAGGATATTGCTAATGGTGTTAGGAATGGTGTTAGGAATGATGTTAGAGATGTTAGGAATGGTGTTAGTAATGGTGTTAGGAACAGTGTTTGGGATATTGTTAAGAATGGTGTTAAAAAAGGATATTACTAATGGTGTTAGGAGTGATGTCAGTACTAACACCGTTCCTAACACCACTCCTAACACCGTTCCTAACACCGTCTTACCTGCAGGTGGTGTTGACACATGTTGAGCTGCTGTGTCTTCTCCTCCAGCTGTTTACTCATCTCCTCTCTCTCTCCTCTCACCACCTCACACTCTCCCACCAGCTTGTCCTTCATCACCACCAGCTGAGAGAGAGAGAGAGAGAGAGAGAGAGAGAGAGAGAGAGAGAGAGAGAGAGAGAGAGAGAGAGAGAGAGAGAGAGAGAGATTAATTTACTTTTGTTTACACACAATGAAAACACACACACACACACACACACACATCACCAAACAGACTTAAACACCACAAAACACCACAAAAACACACCAAAATACCCCAAAAACACCCCAAAAACACACTTTCACACCCCAAAAACACCCAAAACATCACACACACCAAAACACCCCAAACACACCAAAACACCCCAAAACACACCCAAACACCACAAAACACTTTCACACCCAAACACACCAAAACACCCAAACACCACAAACACACCAAAACTCACTTACACACCCAAAACACACAAACACACAAAACACCCCAAAACTTGCTTACACACCCAAAACACCACAAAACACCCCAAAACACCAAAACACACAAAACACACCAAAACATCCCAAAACTTGCTTACACACCCAAAACACTCCAAAACACCTCAAAACACCCCAACAACACACCAAAACACCAAAACACCCCAAAACTCACTTACACACACCAAAACACCCCAAAACACACAAAACACCCCAAAACACCCCATAACACCTCAAAACACACCAAAACACCAAAACATCCCAAAAAACACACAAAACACCTCAAAACACCCCAAAACACTCATTCACACCCCATAAACACACAAAACACCCCAAAAACACCAAAACACCTCAAAACACACCAAAAACCTACCTCATTAATTCTCTGGTGCAAAACACTCTCGCCAGAACGCACCACCACCATGCCGTCCTCCTCAACACCGCACACATCGCTTGCCGCACTCACCCCTACCAGCTGGAAGGGGGCGCTGACCCCCGCTATCTGCCCTTCATGAGTCACGTAGCAAAACTGGTAGAATTCATCAATTTCTTTGGGCAAACTGGGAGCTGTAGAGAGAGAGAGAGAGAGAGAGAGAGAGAGAGAGAGAGAGAGAGAGAGAGAGAGAGAGAGAGAGAGAGAGAGAGAGAGAGTGTTTGAGTGTTTGTGTTTTGAGTGTGTTTGGTGTGTTTAGATGTGTTTTGAGTGTGTGGTGTTTTTGGTGTGTTTTGTGTGTTTGGTGTGTTTGAGTGTTTTGTGTGTTTGAGTGTGTTTGAGTGTTTTTGGGTGTTTGAGTGTGTTTTTTGTGTGTTTTGGTGTGTTTTGTGTGTTTTGAAGTGTTTTGTGGTGTTTTGGTGTTTTTGGTGTGTTTTGGTGTGTTTTGAGGTGTTTTGGTGTGTTTGGGGTGTGTGTTTGAGTGTTTGAGGTGTTTTGAGGTGTTTTGGTGTGTTTTGAGTGTTTTGGGGTGTTTTGGATATGTTTTGGTGTGTTTTGAGGTGTTTTTGGTGTGTTTTTAGGGTGTTTTGGGTGTGTTTTGGTGTGTTTTAGGGTGTTTGTGTTGTTTTGAGTACACACACACACACACACTTTCTCTCTCTCTCTCTCTCACACTAACCTCTAAAAACCACAGTTAGAGAGGGAGCAAGGCCAGGCTGGAGGTCCTGGGGGGGTGCTGGGGCCCACTGGTAGCTTAGGTACTCCTGGGGGGAGGTGAAGCCTACCCTATATAGGCCTACTCTGTCAGACGACCTCGGGATCACGGCAGGGGTCAAACTGTAGGTCACTGCTACGTCTGTGTCACTGCAGTACGTTGGGTGGATGTTCGAGAAGCTTACCTGTGGAGTGGTTGTGTGGGTTAGCTCCTCCTCCTCCTCTTCCTCCTCCTCCTCCTCCTCCTCCTCCTCCTCCTCCTCCTCTTCTTCTTCTTCTTATTATTATTATTATTATTTTTTTTTAAAGTTGATTTTTTAGATTTAAATTGTCCTCTTCCTCTTCCTCCTCCTTCTTCTTCTTCTTCTTCTTCTTCTTCTTCTTCTCCTCTTCCTCTTCCTGCTCCTCTTCCTCCTCCTCTTCTTCTTCTTCTTCTTATTATTATTATTATGATGTGTTCCTGTCTTCCTCCTCCTCCTCCTCCTCCTTCTCCTCCTCTTCCTCCTCTTCTTCTTCTTTTCTTCTTCTTATCTCCTCCTCCTCCTCCTCCTCCTTTTCCTATTTTTCCTCCTCCTCCTCCTCCTCCTCTGAAAACCCTATTCTTCCTCCTTCTCCTCTAACCTAACCTAACCTCCTCCTCCTCCTCCTCCTCCTCCTCCTCCTCCAGTTTTTTCTCTTCCTCTTCCTCTCTTCTCTAACCTCCTCCTCCTCCTCCTTCTCTAAGCTAAACTCTTCCTCTTCCTTCTAAACACCACCACTACCTCCTCCTCCTCCTCCTCCTCCTCCTCCTCCTCCTCACCTTGGCGTGTGTCTCCAGGGCGGACAGTGAGGGCTGGAGATCCTCTGAGTGAAGGAAACTCCCAGTCGACACAGTGCGGGTTGGACAGTGGCCCCCCCCTGCCGCTCCCTCTATCTCGACCTGTGGGGGGTGGTGGTGGTGGTGGTGGTGGTGGTGGTTGTTAAAAGTCGTTTCTCGTTCACTCGCTCTCTCTCTCTCGGCTCTCTCGCTTGCTTGCTCTCTCTCTCTCTCTCTCTCTCTCTCTCTCTCTCTCTCTCTCTCTCTCTCTCTCTCTCTCTCTCTCTCTCTCTCTCTCTCTCTCTCTCTCTCTCTCTCTCTCTCTCTCTCTCTCTCTCTCTCTCTCTCTCTCTCTCTCTCTCTCTCTCTCTCTCTCTCTCTCTCTCTCTCTCTCTCTCTCTCTCTCTCTCTCTCTCTCTCTCTCTCTCTCTCTCTCTCTCTCTCTCTCTCTCTCTCTCTCTCTCTCTCTCTCTCTCTCTCTCTCTCGCTCTCTCTCTCTCTCTCTCTCTCTCTCTCTCTCTCTCTCTCTCTCTCTCTCTCTCTCTCTCTCTCTCTCTCTCTCTCACCATGCTCTCTGGAATAATGCTGAAGTCAGAGGCAATGCTGACTTCATCCATCTCTCTCTGGGTGGTGGCGGTGGTGGTGGTGCTGGTGGTGATGGAGAGGGGGGTGGGGGTGGTAGTCATTGTGGTTACCTGAAAAAGAGAGAGAGAGTGAGTGAGTGAGTGAGAGTGGTGTTTTGGGGGTGAGGGAGAGGAGGAGAGAGAGAGAGAGAGAGAGAGAGAGAGAGAGAGAGAGAGAGAGAGAGAGAGAGAGAGAGTGTTTAACCCCTTCTGTAAAACACATTAACACACCACAACACACACCCTCCAGTTACACCCTGTACCTATTTACTGCTGCCTCAACACACCCTACACATTAAGAGCTGCACCCATTTGCCTCACCGCTTCCTGGGACTCGAACCTGGGCCCTCTTGGTTGTGAGTCAAGCTTGCTAACCACTACACTACATGGTGTTCACTGTTTGATCTGCTGCAGTCTCTGACGAGACAGCCAGACGTTACCCTACAGAACGAGCTCAGAGCTCATTATTTCCGATCTTGGGCTAGGCCTGAGACCAGGCACACACCACACACCGGGACAACAAGGTCACAACTCCTCGATTTACATCCCGTACCTACTCACTGCTAGGTGAACACTGAACACTGAACACTGCTAGGTGAACAGTGAACAGTGAACAGTGAACAGTGAACACTGCTAGGTGAACAGTGAACAGTGAACACTGCTAGGTGAACAGTGAACAGTGAACACTGCTAGGTGAACACTGAACAGTGAACAGGGGCTACACGTCAAAGGAGACACACCCAAATATCTCCACCCGGCCGGGAATCGAACCCGGTCATCTGGCTTGTGAAGCCACCGCTCTAACCACTGAGCTACCGGGTGTGTGTGTGTGTGTGTGTGTGTGTGTGTGTGTGTGTGTGTGTGTGTGTGTTGTTCACACACACACACACACACACACACACACACACACACACACACACACACTATGAATCAAGCTGTGTTAATAAGCTCACCACACAGGCCACACAAAAGCTTGGCTCTACATTTGTGGTGACAGCACCAAGCTTCACACACATCACAGGTACTCACAACACACCTTTCAAGCTTTGACACATATCTTCAGCTTTACACACACAGCAAGCACACACAACACACTTTTCAAGCTTTACAACACAGCTAGTGGTGACTGTTGGCCTGTCACCACACAGCAGCTGTGTCACTGCTCACCAACACTGCTAAAGCTGCGCTGCATTTTGTTTATACTTTCAATCAATGTTAGGTCAGGGTTTGGCCAGCAAACAGGGGGCACAGCTCCCCCACAGGGTCAACAAGGGGGTCTGGGAGGGAAAGATTTTGGGAGAGAAAAAAAAAAAAAAAAAAAAATTGTCTTTATCATTGAAATGGTGAAAGCTTTGCACTGCTGTGTTAATTGTGAAGTGTGTTTGGCCAGCCACACACCACACCCCAGGCTGTGTGTGTGTGGTGAGGCAGTGGTGGTGACACACGCCAGACAACTGTCCCACATTCAGTGCACCACCACCACTGGTCCACCAGTGGTGCCAGTGGTAGGGAAGAAATCTTTCAAGATGTCTTTGAAATGTTTGAAGATCAGTATTCTTTCTTGAAGGTGGACCATAATGCAACATTATCTATTCAATCTTCATATTTAGATCAAAACAGCAAACACGTGAAGGGCACAACTGTGCACCACATCGCTGCTTCACCACACAATGCAAAACGCTTATCATACATTGCAAACAAGCGGTGAATCAATGAAAACCTTTCTTGCAGACACTACTCAGTGACCACTCCGTGAAGAACATGAATGCACCAAGTACAAGGAGAACAGTTTGTTGTTCACGGCAGCTCCATAACAACCATTGTACTTCCACGTACACCACATTCACTGTTCACTGTTCACTGTTCACTGTGGCAAACTTTTCCCACTCTGCTCAGCTATACAGGACTCACACTGCTCACCACTACACCTCCAATGGCACACTCACCTTCACTGTTTCCACGTGGGACATCAATAATGATTACTGCGTCTGCGATCCTGCGTGACGTGTATTGTACGCGTCAGGACGTCAGCTGAGCCCTCCCCCCCACCCTCTCTCTCTCTCTCTCTCTCTCTCTCTCTCTCTCTCTCTCTCTCCTTTTGTTCGACTTTTACACAGTCGACGTAGATTTTTCAAGATTTAAGGGAATAAGACTATTTTTTCAAGCTTTCAAGGTTAGGGCTTAATTTTTCAAGATCTTGAAAAAAAGGAAAAAATATTTCCATCGCTGGCAGCAATGACCACCACCACCACCACCACGAACCAGCGACAGGGAGTGGGAGTGAGAGTGAGAGGGAGATAGATGGCTTTTTACTTGTTGGGTTAAGTTAGAGAGTGAGTGAGAGGGAGAGAGAGATGGCTTTTTACTTGTTAGGTTAAGTTAGAGAGTGAGTGAGAGTGAGTGAGTGTGAGTGAGTGCGTGTGTGTGACAATACAATGAGTGATTGATAAGAGGCTGAGTCACTGAAGGCCAAACAGGGAAGCTTCATATTTATTGCATTTTTCCCTCTTCCCTTACAATTTAGGGACATTTCAAGGGCAGACATTTGTAGAGGGATAATTCACGCTTATCTAGAGTGAGTGTGGTCCCTTCAATGTCAATGCCTCAAGTAGAAATCCTGAAATATAAATGCCAGTAATCCACAAATGCCGGAGTACATTGCGCCATGTTGGGTACACACCTTCACATTTTTGCATTTTTTCCCACATTTCTCAACATTTAGGGACATTTTAAGGTTGCCTACTTACTCAGGGGTCATTTAGGCTTATTCAGGTGCAATGTCGCCCCTTAACTCATAGTAATTAAGGTAGAAAATTGGATAAAATCGATACTTACTGAGAATTCTTTACCATAGCTATCACGTAAACACAGCAGGACTGCCAACCTTTCCGAGCGCTCTCTCTCTTATCTGCTCTCAGCCATTTGCGTCATTTCTTTATTTTTATCTAATTTCTTATATTTAATTTGTTTTATTATTTCTCTATTTACGTTTGTTCGTTTTCATTTGTTAGTTTTTTCGTCTATTTATCTATTTACTCATTTTATTTATATCCGTTTATCTTTACTATATATCTAAGCGATTATTTTAGTTTCTCATGTTATTTTATTCCTATTTTTATTTTTCTATCTCTTATTCTTTACTTTTATTTGTCATTTCTATATCTATTTTATCTTTGTAGACTCGGTCAGGTTGGCAGCCATGACTGATAGGCATATTTAAGACCTTACTAATAAACCTTATCTTAAACTGTGACCTCTTCAAGTATTATCTATT
>NC_059256.1:4937406-4939906 GCF_017591435.1 Portunus trituberculatus | reverse complement strand
TGGGATGTTTGAGTGTGTTTTGGGGTGTTTTTTGGGGGTGTGAGTGTGTTTTAGGGTGTTTGGTGTGTTTGAGTGTGTTTTGGGGTGTTTTTGAGGTATTTTGGGGTGTTTGAGTGTGTTTTGGGGTGTTTTTGGTGTGTTTGAGTGGGGTGTTTTTGGTGTGTTTGAGTGTGTGAGGTTAGGTCAGGTCAAAGAGTGAGAGTGGTGAGTGAGAGTGAGAGTGTTGGTGACTCACGGGCTCCCAGTAGTTAAAAGTCTCATCACAGTCTGACAGGATGGACCAGATGGCAGCGCACAGTCTGGCTGACAGCAACGCCTTCAGGGCCGTGTAGGAGGTGGGGCTCCACGCCTCACCCTCCCCCCCCTCCACACCACCTCCACCACTGCCACCTCCATCAACACCACTGCTGTCCACGCCGCCCTGACACCTGAGGGACAGAGCAATGCTTGTAACACACACACACACACACACACACACACACACACACACACACACACACACACACACACAATGGTATCACCCTGAAGTATTCCCCCCTCCCCTCCTGAAGGTGGTTCTTTGGTGGAACACATGTTTAGCAAAATTTAACCCAAAAAGTGCAAGGATCCCCTAACCCCAAAGTAGTTGGGGGCTGTCTCCCCTAACCTCACCTCACCTCACCTCCACGTCTTCTTGGAGGGGGGGGAGGGGGGGTGCAATCTGCCCCCTTGAGTAAACTAGGTTCTTCATCCTAACCTAAATGTCTTCAGTAGGGGCACTGCACCCCCCCAGACCCCTCCAAGGACCCCCACGGTGATGCTGTGGCAGGTAACAGTGGCCCAGGGTGTGTGGTGACACACACACACACACACACACACCTGGCCAGCGTGGCGGTGACCTGCTGTGACACACCAACACACGGTGTGCACGGTGCGGGACATGTGTACCGAGGCACCGCCACACACTGCCAGCCTGTCACGGTGCACGGTGCGGGACATGTGTACCGAGGCACCGCCACACTGTGCCAGCCTGTCACGGTGCACGGTGCGGGACATGTGTACCGAGGCACCGCCACACTGTGCCAGCCTGTCACGGTGCACGGTGCGGGACATGTGTACCGAGGCACCGCCACACTGTGCCAGCCTGTCACGGTGCACGGTGCGGGACATGTGCCGAGGCACCGCCACACTGTGCCAGCCTGTCACGGTGCACGGTGCGGGACATGTGTACCGAGGCACCGCCACACTGTGCCAGCCTGTCACGGTGCACGGTGCGGGACATGTGTACCGAGGCACCGCCACACTGTGCCAGCCTGTCACGGTGCACGGTGCGGGACATGTGTACCGAGGCACCGCCACACTGTGCCAGCCTGTCACGGTGCACGGTGCGGACATGTGTACCGAGGCACCGCCACACTGTGCCAGCCTGTCACGGTGCACGGTGCACATGTGTACCGAGGCACCGCCACACTGTGCCAGCCTGTCACGGTGCACGGTGCGGGACATGTGTACCGAGGCACCACCACCACCACCGCCTCCCCAGTGGTGTCACCAAGTCACCGCCTGGTCCTCCCGCCACAGGTGACACCCCTCCCCCCTCCCCCCTCCCTGCGTGATTGTGAGTGTACTAGAGTGCCGTACTTGTCCCTGGCGGCGCCCTGACGCTTCTGTATCTCCCGCTGCAGCTCCCGCCTGGTGTGGGCGCTGCGGGGGCGGGCTGTGGGCGCCATCTTTGTTGTGGTCACTGTTGTGGTTCTAACACTGACTTTGGTCCATCTTCACCTTGGGACTTTTCTCTGAGACTTCATCATTTTCTTATTTTTTCTTCTTTTTATTTTATTATTTATTTTCTTCTTTATTTTTCTTGTATTTTTTCTTTTCTTTCTTTCTCCTTATTTTCTTGTGGTTTGTTTTGGTTCATCTTCATCCTGGGACTTATTTTCCTCGGAATTCATTTATTTTTCTTTATATATATATTTTTTCCATTTATTTTCCTTATTTATTTTATTTTGATTATTTTTATTTTTTTTATTCTTTTCCTGGGCTTGTCTACTACTACTACTACTACTACTACTACTACTACCACCACCACCACCACCACCACTACTACAAACAGGACATAATAAAATAATAAATTACTTAAGAAATATTTTATTAGACACAAAACAAATAATAATAATAATAATAATAATAATAATAATAATAATCACAGTAGACTTGTAGTAACACACGTACGGACACTTAAGTAAGGTGTGTAAGTAATTGTAAGTAGACACACACACACACACACACACACACACACACACACACACACACACATTCAGTTAATTATTTTTTTTATTAATATTTTTATTCGTTTATTTTTAATCTCAATAAATAAATAAATAAATAAATAAATACGACTAGAGTTATTTTACATGATTCTCTCTCTCTCTCTCTCTCTCTCTCTCTCTCTCTCTCTAATGACTAGAAATGCCCTGAAAATAATAATAATAATAATAATAATAATAATAATAATAAT
>NC_059256.1:4929906-4932406 GCF_017591435.1 Portunus trituberculatus | reverse complement strand
CGATGGGCCCTCAGAACAGTAGAGCAGAAGATGTACCTCAGAATTAACAATCGCAGAAAATCGTCTCCGAAGAACTGGAGAAATGAAGGATCTGGAAAGGACATTGTCAGGTTAGGATTGGCTAGAAGGACACACACACACACACACACACACACACACACACACACACACACACACACACACACACAAGCCAGTGAGATACATTAAAAGTTGTCAATATTTTACTGAAACGCAGAATTTTCGGTAAAAAAAACCACTTAAAATGCTCAAAAAACACTGCCAAACACACCCAAACGCACATGCACACACCCACACACCCCAAGACATGTATGCACACACACACAACCCCAAAAACACATCAAAACCTCCAAAAAACACTGCCAAACACTGCCACACCCCCTCAAACACACCCACACACCCTCACACACACCCCAGGACACCCAGACACACTCACACACACACACACAACCCTGAAAACACAAAAACACCCCAAAACACACAAACACACACACAAAAAACACCCAAAAAACACACAAAAACACCCCAAAAACACCACCACATCACCTCACACACCCCCACACACCCCAGGACACATTCATACAACCCCAAAAACACCCCAAAAAACACTGCCAAACACATCCACACCCACAACCCCAAAAACACCCATAAAACACACAAAAACACCCCCACACTCCTTCACACACCCCAGGACACACAGACACACTCACACACAAACACAACCCTGAACACACAAAAACACCCAAAAACACTGCCAAACACACCCACACACACACACCCCAAAACACCCAAAAACAGCCCCAAACACCACCACATCCCCTCACACACCCCCACACACACCACAGGACACACAGACACACTCACACTCACACAACCTTGAAAACACCCAAAACCACACCAAAACACACAAAAACACCCAAAAACACTGCCAAACACACCCACATACACACACAACCCCAAAACACCCATAAAACACACAAAAACACCAACACATCCCCTCACACACACCCCAGGACACACAGACACACTCACACACACACATAACCCTGAAAACACACCAAAAACACCCCAAAACACCCAAAACACTGCCAAACACACACACAACCCCAAAAACACCCAAAAACACACAAAAACACTGCCAAACACCACCACATCCCCTCACACCCCCAGGACACCTACCAACACTCCTGCTTCGCGCCACAAGCCTGGATGCCTCTGATACAAATCTATCAACAAGAGCTTGGCATTTCTCCCACAGAGTCATTGGAATGTCACACAGGGAGCTGACCAGACACAGACCCATGAGTGGTGAGTGTAGGAAGAGGGTGAAGAGGTTCCCGCGGTGGTGCTGGTCTGAGGGAGAGAGGGAGAGAGTGAGTGTGTGAGGGATGGTTAAAAATTTTGCAGTTTTCCTGTGATTAAATGCCACAAAATGCACAGGAGAGGGGGAGAGGGAGAGGGAGAGAGAGAGAGAGAGAGAGAGAGAGAGAGAGAGAGAGAGAGAGAGAGAGAGAGAGTAAAAAAACACACTTCTCCAATGAAAAATGCCATAAAACTACACTTAAACACCCCAAAACTCCCAAAACACCCCAAAACACAGAAAACACACCAAAACACACACACAAACACAAAACACACAAAACACAAAACACACACACACACACACACACACACAAACACACAAACACACTAAAACACACAAACACACTAAAACACACCCAAATGCAAAACAAACCAAAACACTCAAAACACCCCAACACACCTCCAAACTCCCAAAACACAGAAAACACCCCAAAACACTCAAACCACCCCAAAACACACAAAATGCCCCAAAACACTCAAAACACCCTAAAACACACCCACCAAAACACCCAAAAATATTGCAAAAACACACTAAAACACACCAAAAACACACAAAAACACACAAAACACACAAAACACTCAAAACACACCAATATCCTGCCAAAACACCCCAAAAACACTCAAAATCCCCAAAAAACACACAAAAACACCCTAAAAACACACCAAAACACCCCAGAACACTGCCAAACACCCCCAGGCACTCACCCTGGAACTGTGTTGGGACATCTTGAGGTGACATGAGCACCACAAGAGGCTGGCCGAAGAACTGAGGCATATTTCCAAACACGACTGAATTTTCCGAGTCGACAACAATAAATAAAGGTTTCCTGGTGAAGGCATAAAGGTCACCAGGATAGAAACAGTGCATGTCTTTAAGCTGTAGCGCCCTCTTGCCCCCCGCCCCCGCCGCCACCACCACCGCCGCCGCCGCCGCTGCTGTGGTCTGCGTCTCTCTTGCTGTTTGTCACCACTCCACCAAAATCGTAGCCAGCTGTGGGGTAAGATTAGGTTAGGTTAGGTTAGGGAGAGTGAGAGGGAGAGTGAGAGAGAGAGAGGGAGAGGGAGAAACACACCACAATGCATCCCAAACACACCCAAACACACTCAAATATATCGCAAA
>NC_059256.1:4914906-4924906 GCF_017591435.1 Portunus trituberculatus | reverse complement strand
TCAACTCACTAGTAATGGTAGTAAAGCTGTCCGATCTTGGAGGCAATTTCACCAATCTGCCAGCGTTTGAGTCCGAACTTAGCGTCAAGGATCTGGCGGTGCTGTTGCTGGAACTTCCACAGCTTGGTGTAAATGTCAAATGTTCGGCCAAAGTACGCCTGCCACTGCTTGTGTCCATACTGAGGCAAGTCCCTGCAATGATACACTCTGTAATAATGTGTCAGTGTGTTAGTGTGTTAGTGTGTTAATGTGTGTGTGTGTTAGTGTGTTAATGTGTTAGTGTGTCAGTGTGTTTGTGTTAATGTTAGTGTGTGTTAATGTGTTAGTGTGTCAGTGTCAGTGTGAGTGTGTTAATGTATCAGTGTGTGTGTGTGTTAGTGTATCAGTGTGTGTGTGTGTTAATGTGTCAGTGTGTGTGTGTTAGTGTATCAGTGTGTGTGTGTTAATGTGTCAGTGTGTGTTTGTGTGTTAATGTGTCAGTCAGTGTGTGTGTGTGTGTGTGTATCAGTGTGTGTGTTAATGTATCAGTGTGTGTCTGTGTGTGTGTGTGTGTCAATGTGTCAATGTGTCAGTGTGTGTGTCAATGTGTCAGTCAGTGTGTGTGTGTGTGTGTACTGATGTTTGGGTAGGACTGAGACCACAACACACTCCACACACCCTCCAGTTACACCCTGTACCTATTTACTGCTGCCTCAACACACCCTACACATTAACACACCACAACGCACTCCACACACCCTCCAGTTACACCCGGTACCTATTTACTGCTGCCTCAACACACCCTACACATTAACACACCACAACGCACTCCACACACCCTCAAGTTACACCCTGTACCTATTTACTGCTGCCTCAACACACCCTACACATTAACACACCACAACGCACTCCACACACCTCCAGTTACACCCGTACCTATTTACTGCTGCCTCAACACACCCTACACATTAACACACCACAACGCACTCCACACACCCTCAAGTTACACCCTGTACCTATTTACAGCTGCCTCAACACACCCTACACATTAAGAGGCTTGCCCATTTGCCTCACTGCTTCCGGAACTCGAACCTGGGCCCTCTTGGTTGTGAGTCGAGTGTGTGTGTGTGTGTGTGTGTGTTACTCTATGGGGGGTCCAGGGTGCTCAGTCCCCCCCCTTAGTCTATGGGGGGCTGGAAAATTATTAGGTTAAGTGTGGTTAGCTTAGAGACCCCTGGGGGAGCATAGGGGGCATGGGGGGCCAGCCTCATAACCACCCCCACTCCCCACTCTCCCAAGCCCCTCTCACTCTCACTTTTCGCTCTCACACGTAAAAACACCGCCAAAATCACCAAATTTAGGCCTAGAGTAAACAAAATAGGCTTAAAATAACACTAATAGACAAGATAGACCTCTCCCACTCTCACTCACTCTCCCAAGCCCCTCTCACTCTCACTTTCCCCTCTCACACTTAAAAACACCGCCAGAATCACCAAAATTAGGCCTAGGGTAAACAAAATAGGCTTAAAATAACACTAATAGACATGATAGACCTCTCCCACTCTCACTCACTCTCCCAAGCCCCTCTCACTCTCACTTTTGCTCTCACACGTAAAAACACCGCCAAAATCACCAAATTTAGGCCTATGGAACCAAAAATAGGCTTAAAATAACACTAATAGACATGATAGACCTCTCCCACTCTCACTCACTCTCCCAAGCCCCTCTCACTCTCACTTTTGCTCTCACACGTAAAAACACCGCCAGAATCACCAAATTTAGGCCTATGGAAACAAAAATAGGCTTAAAATAACACTAATAGACATGATAGACCTCTCCCACTCTCACTCACTCTCCCAAGCCCCTCTCACTCTCACTTTCCCCTCTCACACTTAAAAACACCGCCAGAATCACTAAATTTAGGCTTAGGGTAAACAAAATAGGCTTAAAATAACACTAATAGACATGATAGACCTCTCCCACTCTCACTCACTCTCCCAAGCCCCTCTCACTCTCACTTTTCCTCTCACACGTAAAAACACCGCCAGAATCACTAAATTTAGGCTTAGGGTAAACAAAATAGGCTTAAAATAACACTAATAGACATGATAGACCTCTCCCACTCTCACTCACTCTCCCAAGCCCCTCTCACTCTCACTTTTGCTCTCTCACACTTAAAAACACCGCCAGAATCACTAAATTTAGGCTTAGGGTAAACAAAATAGGCTTAAAATAACACTAATAGACATGATAGACCTCTCCCACTCTCACTCACTCTCCCAAGCCCCTCTCACTCTCACCTCTCGCTCTCACACTTAAAAACATCGCCAGAATCACCAAATTTAGGCCTATGGAACCAAAAATAGGCTTAAAATAACACTAATAGACATGATAGACCTCTCCCACTCTCACTCACTCTCCCAAGCCCCTCTCACTCTCACTTCTCTCTCTCACACAAAAACACCGCCAGAATCATCAAATTTAGGCCTAGAGTAAACAAAATAGGCTTAAAATAATACTAATAGACAAGATAGACCTCTCCCACTCTCACTCACTCTCCCAAGCCCCTCTCACTCTCACTTTTCCTCTCACACTTAAAAACACCGCCAGAATCACTAAATTTAGGCTTAGGGTAAACAAAATAGGCTTAAAATAACACTAATAGACATGATAGACCTCTCCCACTCTCACTCACTCTCCCAAGCCCCTCTCACTCTCACTTTTGCTCTCACACGTAAAAACACTGCCAGAATTACCAAATTTAGGCCTATGGAACCAAAAATAGGCTTAAAATAACACCAATAGACATGATAGACCTCTCCCACTCTCACTCACTCTCCCAAGCCCCTCTCACTCTCACCTTAGGCCATTAAAAAGTTGTTTTGACTTTTCTAATAAGTGGCAGAATTCGTTAACCACTTTCCTCTCCTGCTCGTCCATTTCGGCCATTTTTAGCCGATATTTGGTGTCTAGGGGCCCAAAAGTGAGAGTGAGAGTGAGTGAGAGTGACACCCGCAGCCCCACCTCCTCCGCCTGACTCTCACTCTCTCACTCTCACTCGCTCTCTCTTACTGGCCATCTTAACCCAGGGACTGTTTCACGATTTTTTATTTTTCTTTTTGATAGTTTTTGGTGTGTTTTGTGGTGTTTTGTTGGTGTTTTTGGTGTTTGTGTATTTTTGTGGTTGTTTTTTGTGTGTTTTTGTTGCTTTTGTTGAAATAATTATGGTTTTGTGGTGTTTTGTAGTTTTTGTGGTGTTTTAATTGTTTTTTGTGTGTTTTTGTGGTGTTTTTGTTGCTTTT
This sequence comes from Portunus trituberculatus, assembly GCF_017591435.1. Classification (NCBI taxonomy): domain Eukaryota; kingdom Metazoa; phylum Arthropoda; class Malacostraca; order Decapoda; family Portunidae; genus Portunus; species Portunus trituberculatus. Next base: position 4,921,625 of record NC_059256.1, on the reverse strand, counting down.
GTTGAAGTAATTATTGTTTTGTGGCGTTTTGGTGTGTTTTGCGGTGTTTTGTGATTTTTTGTGGTGTTTTGTGGTGTTTTAATTGTTTTTTTGTATGTTTTTTGTGGTGTTTTTGTTGTTTTTGTTGAAGTAATTATGTTTTTGTGGGGTTTTGTGGGGTTTTGGTGTGTTTTGTGGTATTTTGTGGTGTTTTATGGTGTTTTAATTGTTGTTTGTGTGTTTTTGTGGCGTTTTTATTGATTTTGTTATGGTAAGCAAGGTTCTAATACTGTTTCGTCTTGTTTGTGGGTTAATTAAAAGGTTTTGTGGTGTTTTGTGGCGTCTTGTGGTGTTTTTGTATATATTAATGCTTTTTTGTGTGTTTTTGTTAAGGTAAGCAAGGTTTTAATACTGTATCAAATTTGTGGGTTAATTAAAAGGTTTTGTGGCGTTTTTGTGGTGTTTTTGTGGCGTCTTGTTGTGTTTTTTGTATATATTAATGCTTTTTTGTGTTTTTTTGTTAAGGTAAGCAAGGTTTTAATATTATTTCATGTTTGTGGGTTAATTAAAAGGTTTTGTGGCGTTTTGTGGCGTTTTTGTGGCGTCTTATGGTGTTTTTTGTATATATTAATGCTTTTTTGTGTGTTTTTGTTAAGGTAAGCAAGGTTTTAATACTGTATCAAATTTGTGGGTTAATTAAAAGGTTTTGTGGTGTTTTTGTGGCATTTTGTGGTGTTTTTGTGGCGTCTTGTGGTGTTTTTCTTTGTATATATTAATGTTTTTTGTGTGTTTTTGTTAAGGTAAGCAAGGTTTTAATATTATTTCAAATTTGTGGGTTAATTAAAAGGTTTTGTGGTGTTTTTGTGGCATTTTGTGGTGTTTTTGTGGCGTCTTGTGGTGTTTTTTGTATATATTAATGTTTTTTTGTGTGTTTTTGTTAAGGCAAGCAAGGTTTTAATATTATTTCAAATTTGTGGGTTAATTAAAAGGTTTTGTGGCGTTTCTCTCTCTCTCTCTCTCTCTCTCTCTCTCTCTCTCTCTTTAGCCCACCACAGACACCAGCTCTCTCTCTTTCAGCCCACCACAGACACCCCCCTCCCTCTCTCTCTCTCTTAGCCCACCACCACCTGTCTCTCTTTCAGCTCACCACAGACACCACCTCTCTCTCTCTCTCTCTCTCTCTTAAAACCTCAATTTTTTCTCACACACTCAAAACACCATGCAACACTTTAAAACACCAATAAACACACCCAAAACTCACTACAAACACCCAGAATACACCAAACAACCTCTACACACACCCAACACACGCCCAAACCACTTAAAACACTCAAAACCAACCTAAAACACACTCAAATCACCATGCAACACTTTCAAACACCAATAAACACACCCAAAACTCACTACAAACACCCAGAATACATCAAACACTCCCAACACACGCCCAAACACTTAAAACACTCAAAACTAACCAAACACACTCAAAACACCATGCAACACTTTCAAACACCAATAAACAGCCAAAACTCACTAGAAACACCCAATGCACACAAAAACAGCCTCTACACACACCCAACACACGCGCCACACACCAAAACAACTTCAAATCGTCCTAAAACACACTTGAGACACCATACACCACCTTAAAAGGCTGCCAAACACGCACACAACTCACTACAAACACCCAATATACACCCAAATCACTCCCACACACACCCAAAGCTCTTCAAACACTCAAAACTGTCGCAAAATACATGATAACCCCTCAAAATGCCCCCAAACACACTCAAAACACACGCCAATACTCAAACACACTTCCACACCACACTCAAGATACGTCAAATATGCCTCAATACATCCAACGCACACTGAAAACATACTTATAACACCTAAAACACTCTGCAATACTGCCAAACACACTTAAAATACCCCAAATATACCCACCACTACACCAAAAAGCATTGTAAAGAACGGCAACATTACAAGGGTGACTTACCTAAATGTTGTGGCTTGACTCCTCCTCTTCTTCCGCTTCCTTTCTCATTCCTCCTCCTCTGTTTCCCTTTTTTAGTCTTTCTGTTGCTTCCATCTACACGCCTGAGCCTAGAAACACACCACAACACTCAGAAAACACTAGATATTAGGCAAAATATTGAGGAAGTGGCTTGGCAGCCTTGGCTGGTCCTCCTCTTCCTCCTACTTTTCTCCTTCCTTCCTCCTCCTCCTCCTTTATTTCTCCTTTCTTCTTCCTTCTACCATTATTATCTACACACCAGAGCCCTGAAACACACGCAAACACGTAGAAATCACTAGATATTAGGCAAAATACTGACGAACTGGGCGGCTGGGAGGAGAGACACCACCTGGGCCTGTGACGTCACAGAATGCGCGGGACCAGCGGAGACTCGTCTAAATTACGTAAATAATTTGAAAATTGACCCATAGAAAAAACGAAGCCACGGCCGAATGCTTGACATTTTACGACTGTGAACAAACTTTAACTAACATCCACAACATAAAAACATCTCCTGCCTAACTAGTTTGAAAGAATTGTGTAAATTAACTATATTATAAATTATAAAATCATTTGCACTCATGAAACTCAAAAACGTCCACCCATTTCCACTTTATATTTATTTTGAAAAATATTAGACAATATAAACTCTCTTCTCAGGCGTCCAACAGTTAGCTAGAACCAGAAGTGAACCAATGAAACTTATTTATGTCAAACAAAACCATTCAAATCCAAACTCATCAAAAACTCTTGTCAAGTCCAGCCATTTTCACTTGGCGAGTATTTTAACACACTTGACACAGTCTGAGCTTTCTTTTAAGGCATTGGACACCGAGTTAGACCGTCAACCAAAAACGTAATTAAATCAAATACAAAATATAAAACTTACGTTTAACGGGACCAAACACCATTTCAAAGTCCACATATTTGACTCAATGGGTTGATTTCACGCCTAAATCAGCACAGACGACTCTTTGCCACCATAAAGGCCCACTTACACCTTCAAATAAAAAAACTCAAAAAAGCAGATGGAAAATTTGGCCGTTGAAAAGACATTTATACACGCCATAAAACACCACTAAACGCCACATATTTACCGAACTCTGGCGCGGAACACTCTTCAAACACAACGCAGTATTTATAGGAACCATAAAAACACACCATGGAAGCGTAATATTATCATTAGCAAATATGTGAAAAAAGTATAGAAACCTGCTGGTGGCCCGGGAGGCGGGGGCTCGGGAGGAGAGCGGAGGGGGACCGGGGTGGGCTACATCCGGGGAGAGGGAGGCGGGAACAGCTGGGGCAGGGGCTCTGAGTCCATATGTTGCCTTTATCAGCTCACCACAACAAAATGAAGGTATATCGGGAAGAAGTGACCACGGCTATGAAATGTCAGACTGGTGACTGCATTGTGACACATGTTTGGCTGAAGGAAGCAAGTCACATCTCCTAAAACTTGCCTCTTTACTGCAAAACACACTCAGAACACCTTGCAACACCTCAAAATGCCTCAAAACGCACTAGAAACACAAAAATGACGCAAAACACACTCAAAATGGCCCCAAACACACCCAAAACTTTTACCAATCGCCTTCCTCAACACCTGGGCACAAGTCACACTGTTTTCACTCTCACTTGTAAACCTAACCCAAGAAATAAGTGAACGGCCTCAAACGTATCTCACACATGAACGGAGGGCGCTGTGGAGGGTTGTGGTGTACGCTGACACCGTGTACTGCTGTCTCACTCACTGCTTGGTGCTCCTAAACACTGCACACTTATGTCTGTGTGTGTTATTTGGTGTTTACGAGTGTTTGGGGGCATGTTTGTCTGTGTGTGTGTGTGGCAAGACTGAGGACTAACACTAAACACCACCACGGGTATGAGTGTGTTTGGCTGTGTTTACGAGTGTTTGAGGTATATAAGTGTATGTATGGCTGTGTATGGGTGTGTTTGGCTGTGTTTGAGGTATATAAGTGTATGTATGGCTGTGTTTGAGGTATATGAGTGTATGTATGGCTGTGTTTACGAGTGTTTGAGGTATATAAGTGTGTTTTTAAGTGTTTGTATGTATGGCTGTGTATGTGTGTGTGTGTGTGTGGGTGTATGGCAAGATAGGACACACCACCACCACCAACAACAACAACACAACTGGTCCTCCCGGTTGACGTGTAGGGGCGGGTGTGTTTGTGATGATCCTTAGTATAAATGTGTATAATAACTTACTAAATCTATTATTAATGAGACACTACTTCTATAAATTGCACATATTGATTTATTCTTTATTTTTTCATCTTTTCTTTTCGTTGTATTGGCCTGCTGTGGTTATAGAAAGGCAGTATACATGAAACAGCTTCTACGTTTACAGGGAGTGTTTTGATATAGCGCGGGAAAAGGAAAGAGAAAACGAGATATTTGAAAGGTACACTGTGATATTTCCCTCGTTCTCTATTTCTATCGCCTCTTTTCTTGATCTATGAGTATTTCTGGCAATATACCACAGGGAAGTGATCATAAGTAAAGGAATATACACATCTTATCGATCTATGAGTTGATTTATTTATCTATCTATCTATTTATCTTTCTATCTGTCCATTTATCTATTCATTCTGGTGACTACGAGTATTTGGTGATTTTCTACAGCTTCACAAACTCATGTGGGGGTTTAAATAGTGAAGACTGTGGCCATTAATCTTGTGCCCTCCATACACCCTTCCTAATGTCAATAAAATGGTCTAATGGTACACAAACAAACTCTTAAAATGTTAAAATGTCTCCCAGTACTGAAGGGGTTAAAATAGTGAAGACTGTGACCATTAATCTTGTGCCCTCCACATACCCTTCCTAATGTCAATAAAATGGTCTAATGGCACACAAAACTCAAGGTAAAATTGTGCCCCAGTACTGAAGGGGTTAAAATAGTGAAGACTGTGACCATTAATCTTGTGCCCTCCATATACCCTTCCTAATGTCAATAAAATGGTCTAATGGTACACAAAACTCCAGGTAAAAATGTGCCCCAGTACTGAAGGGGTTAAAATAGTGAAGACTGTGACCATTAATCTTGTGACCCTTACTAAGTTCAATAAAATGGTGTAATGGCACACAAAACTCAAGGTAAAAATGTGTCCCAGTAGTGAAGGGTTAAAATGAGTGTCTCTCTGTGGAACACTAATGGGATAATGGGATAATAGGATAGCAGGAGTGTTTAAAGAGCCAAGGATACAAGGATTAATTTTGAGGTGAAGGAAGGGAAAAGGAATAAGAAGGAAAGGAGTTAGATCAAGAGTGAAGGAAAACAAGAGCAAAAATTTGGTTGTGTTGAAAGTTGGCATTGTGTTTTGGTTAAGTTCGATTAAGTTCTATTGAAAGGACAAAGTGTGGACAAAGAGACCGGACATACACACCTACGGCTTGGACACACACACACACACACACACACACAGTGGATGGAAAACTACTTGAGATGGAGGGAGATGAGAACGGTAATAAGGGATGCAAAGTCGGACTGGTTGGTGGTGGAGAGTGGAGTCCCACAAGGTTCAGTGCTGGCACCAATACTTTTCCTTGTCTATATTAATGACATGCCAGAGGGAGTAAACAGTTATATTCATTTGTTTGCGGATGATGTGAAGTTGTGTAGGTGTGTGAAGAGTGAAGAAGATTGTGAAATTTTACAGGCAGATCTGAATAAGATTTGGGAGTGGAGCAAGAGGTGGGAGATGGAATTTAATCTGAGCAAAAGTCATGTGATGGAGATGGGGAAGAGTGGAAGACGGCCAAGAGGGTCATACAAGATGGGTGAAGAAGTAGTGTTGAAAAAGGTGGAAAAGGAAAAGGATTTGGGAGTGATAATACAAGACCATGGGCAGTTTGAGGCTCATATTGATAAGATGTTTGGAGAAACGTATAATTTGATAAAAAATATTGGATTAGCCTTCCATTATATGGATAAAGATATGATGAAGAAATTAATTAGTACGGTAATTAGACCAAGATTGGAATATGCTGGGGTGGTTTGGTCCCCTTATAAAAAGAAGCATATAAGGAAGTTGGAGAGATTGCAGAGAATGGCAACAAAAATGGTTCCGGAATTGGCAGAAATGACCTATGAGGAGAGATTAAAAGAAATGAATTTGCTTACCTTGGAACAAAGAAGAGAAAGAGGAGATTTAATACAGGTTTATAAACTGTTGAATGGACTGGATGAAGTGGATAATGAGCAAATGATGTTGAGAGAGGAAAACTTAAATAGAACTACAAGATCGCATAGTACAAAGATAGCCAAGGGAATATGCTTGAAGGATGTGAAGAAATATAGTTTCCTACAAAGATGTGTGGAGGTGTGGAATGGTTTGAGTGAGGAGGTGGTGTCAGCAAGGAGTGTGCATAGTTTGAAAGGAAAGCTGGACGTGTGTAGATATGGAGACGGGGCCACACCAGTATGATACCCAGGCCCTGTAAAAAAAAAAATTACAACTAGGTGAATACACACACACACACACACACACACACACATTATCATTATACAAGTGTTTTCCTTTACAAATTAATTGATGGTGCGAGTTGGTGCCATTAAAATATAGATGTTAATGGAGTAATCTTTTAATGGCTTCACTGTATATATGGACAGGGATGTTGATTATTATTATTATTATTATTGTTTGTTTGAGCTAATATATATACAATGGTTTATTTGTGTGAGAGAGAGAGAGAGAGAGAG
>NC_059256.1:4902406-4904906 GCF_017591435.1 Portunus trituberculatus | reverse complement strand
ACTCTCTCACTCACACTCTCACTCTAACAATATCCCTACAAGATCCCACACTCAATTCTCTTCATCCTAATCTTTTTCGCACTCAAATCCGTCACCTACCCACTCCCCTCTCACTCTAACACACTCACTATGTCCCTACAAGATCCCACACTCAATTCTCTCCATCCTAATCTTTTTCACACTCAAATCCGTCACCTACCCACTCCCCTCTCACTCTCACTCACTCTCACAATATCCCTACAAGATCACACACTCAATTATCTCCATCCTAATCTTTTTCGCACTCAAATCCGTCACCTACCCACTCCCCTCTCACTCTCTCACTCACACTCTAACACACTCACAATATCCCTACAAGATCACACACTCAATTCTCTCCATCCTAATCTTTTTCACACTCAAATCCGTCACCTACCCACTCCCCTCTCACTCTCTCACTCTAACACACTCACAATGTCCCTACAAGATCCCACACTCAATTCTCTCCATCCTAATCTTTTTCACACTCAAATCCGTCACCTACCCACTCCCCTCTCACTCTCACTCTAACACTCTCACAATATCCCTACAAGATCCCACACTCAATTCTCTCCATCCTAATCTTCTTCACACTCAAATCCGTCACCTACCCACTCTCCTCTCACTCTCTCACTCACACTCTCACTCTAACACACTCACAATGTCCTTACAAGATCACACACTCAATTCTCTCCATCCTAATCTTTTTCACACTCAAATCCGTCACCTACCCACTCCCCTCTCACCCTCTCACTCTAACACACTCACAATGTCCTTACAAGATTACACACTCAATTCTCTCCATCCTAATCTTTTTCACACTCAAATCCGTCACCTACCCACTCCCCTCTCACTCTCACAATATCCCTACAAGATCCCACACTCAATTCTCTCCATCCTAATCTTTTTCACACTCAAATCCGTCACCTACCCACTCACCTCTCACTCTCTCACTCACTCTCACTCACATATTCTCTATCTCCCGACACTCTCTTTCTTTCAAATTTGAGTGTGGTGATCCCGTCTTCAATATTGGCCGAGAAGTTCTTGATCCCCTGGTTCGGGTCCACCACAGGGGAGGAGTACCCACGGGCCCAGGCGTCGTACATGAAGTAGCGCCCACTCTGCTCCACCCACCCCAGTACTGCGTCGGTCAGAGACTGTGGGGGGGTGAAAAGGGGTGTTAGGTGGGGTGAGGGGTGTTTTAGGGGTGTTTTGATGTGTTTTTGGGGTGTTTTGATGTGTTTTGTGTGTTTTGGGATGTTTTGATGAGTTTTGTGGTGTTTTGTGTGTGGGATGTTTTGTGTGTTTGTGGTGTTTTGAGGTGTTTTGAGTGTTTTGGGGTCTTCTGAGGTGTTTTAAAGTGTTTTGAGATCTTTTGGGGTATTTTGATGTGTATTTGGGTGTTTTATGTGTTTTGGGGTGTTTGATGTGTTTAGGAGTGTTCTGAGGTGTTTTGGAGTGTTTTGAGATCTTTTGGGGTATTTTGGAGTGTATTTGGAGTGTTTTGAGGTGTTTCTAAGGTGTTTTTGTGTGTTTTTTAGATATTTAGTGATTTTTTGGGTGTTTTAGAGTGTTTTTTGTTTTGAGGTGTTTTGAGGTGTTTCTAGAGTGTTTTTTGTGTGTTTTTGTGTATTTTTGAGGTGTTTTTGAGTGATTTGTGTTTTTGGGATGTTTTTGTGTGTTTTTCGGGGTTTCAAAATATTTCTGGGATGTTTTGTGGTTGTTTTGGGGTGATTTGGAGTGTTCTGGAGTGTTCTGAGGTGTTTTGGAGTATTCTGGGGTGTTCTAACCTTACCTAATCCTACCCCGGGGCTTCCTTACCATCCTCCTGTTGTCGGTGAAGCCAATGCCGGTCCATCGCTCCTGCTCTGAGGTCTGGACAAGGAAAGTGATGTAGTCTGACCCTTCGTCGTACTCCCACTTAGCATAGTACTCGCAGTCAACGCCAGGCCGACACGAGGAAGGGTATCGCCAATGGTCCCCGCACCAGTCCACTTCCTCCTTTGCCTGACTGTCCGCCTCTTTCTCCGACTCTATTGGGGTGTGAGGGTGTGTTAGGGGGTGTGTGTGTGTGGGTGAGGTTGGGTTATATTTCTCTATCTCTCTGTACCTCTCTCTCTCTCTCTCTCTCTCACCCAGGAAGTCCATAGCTACCACGCCTCTCTGTCCAGCCTTCCCGTGGTATTTAAACTCTCCAGCTCGGTAGAAATCTTGCACACTGGCTTGGCCCGCTTCGAGACCTGACTTCGGGGAGTGGACATAGTTGCCGACTTCCTGGCCACGCGCCCATATCACGTGCATTAGACCCTTCGTGATGGCGTGGTCCGTTGGTTCAGTGGCTGTGTGGGGTGTGTGATGGGGCGTAGAATATACAAATAGGTAGACGAGGTATGGTATCGTTCGTTCAAAATGGAGGTATATTATTTTACAAACTTATATATAGACACTCGCTCACTCATTCATACTTAGTTGTCTGTCT
>NC_059256.1:4894906-4899906 GCF_017591435.1 Portunus trituberculatus | reverse complement strand
AGAGAGAGAGAGAGAGAGAGAGAATCCAAAAACAATCACAAACAAACAAACAAACCTTCTCCTCCTTCCGGTTCGGGTTCTGGTTCCGGTTCACCTTTCGGTTCGGATTCCGGTTCCGGTTCACCTTTTGGTTCACTTTCCGGTTCCGGTTCGCTTTTCGGTTCGCTTTCCGCTTCCGGTTCGCTTATAGGTTCGCTTTCCGGTTCCGGTTCACTTTTCGGTTCACTTTCTGGTTCCGGTTCACTTTTCGGTTCACTTTCTGGTTCCGGTTCGCTTTTCGGTTCGCTTTCCGGTTCCGGTTCACCTTCTGGTTCTGGTTCGGGTTTGCTGTGTGGTTCTGGTTCGCTTTCCGGTTCGCCTTCTGGTTCAGGTTCGGTCTTCGGTTCACCCTCTGGTTCTGGTTCACTCTCTGGTTCTGGATTGCCTTCTGAGAGAGAGAGAGAGAGAGAGAGAGAGAGAGAGAGAGAGAGAGAGATTTGAAGCCATTAATCTTGTGACCTCCATTGACCTTTGATATGGTCAATAAAATGGTCTTATTGTAGTCAAACTCTTAAAATGACCCCTTAACACCTCAAAACAGACCAAAACACCCCTTAACACCTCAAAACACACCAAAACACCCCTTAACACCTAAAACACACCTCAAAACACACCAAAACACCTCAAAACACAACAAAAACACATCAAAACACACCAAAACACCCCTTAACACCCCGAAAACACACAAAAACACCCCAAAACACCCCAAAACACCCACACACACACACACACACACTCACCCGGAACCAAGGCGTCATCATCCTTCGGCCTCCACGCACTGCTGGCCAAACTCTCGTCAGGAATATATGGAAATCCTTTACATTCCTTGCCTATTCCTGCAGGACGCCACCCCAGGGCAGCGTAGGAGGTCCCATTGTTCACTAGGACCACCTCCAACTCCTTCTCGATGGTCAGGACGCGCCAGTACAAGGTCAGGTCAGAGGAGAGGACCTTCTTGTTGAGAGCTCGTAAATTGACTTGTTTCTTGTTGGTGACCAGAGAGGCTGTGAGAGGGAGAGACGGGGGAGAGGAGAGAGGAAGAGTGTGTGTTTTGAGGTGTTTTTTAGGTGTTTTTGGGGTGTTTATGGGTGTTTTGGGGTATTTTGGGGTGTTTTGTAGTGTTTTGTGGTGTTTATGGGTGTTTATGGGTGTTTTGGGGTGTTTTGTGGTGTTTTGAGAAAGAGAGAGAGAGAGAGAGAGAGAGAGAGAGAGAGAGAGAGAACGTGGGATTAGTTAAAGAAAAAATTACATGCCGCACTCAAGATGCACTCAAAAATATCAAAACACACTCAAACACTCGAAACACACCTCAACACACTCAACCACACCCAAACACCCCAAAACACCCTCAAACACACAAAAACACACCAAAACACCCTCAAACACACCAAAACACACCAAAAACACCCTCAAACACACAAAACACCCTAAAACACACCAAAACACCCCAAAACATACTCAAACACACCAACACACACCAAAACACACCCACAATACCCTCAAACACACTCAAACACCCCAAAACACACCAAAACACCCCTAAACCCTACTTACTGGAGCCACACTTAGGGCCAAAGCGTCCGGCCCTACAGTAGCACAGTTTCTTGGGGTACGCAGTGGCTGACACGTCCACACACCGCCCAAACACACCGCACCAAAAACACACAAGAAAACCCAAAACACACCCCCAAACACACTCAAAACATCCCAAAAACACACCAAAACACACCCAAACACCCCAAAACACCCTCAAACACACAAAAACACACCAAAACACCTCAAACACACCAAAACACCCCCAAAACACACCAAAACACTCCAAAACACCCCTAAACCCTACTTACTGGAGCCACACTTAGGGCCAAAGCGTCCGGCCCTACAGTAGCACAGTTTCTTGGGGTAGGCAGTGGCTGACACGTCCACACACCGCCCAAACACACCGCACTGGGAGTTGTCCTCGCATTCATTGGCGAACTGACACCTCTCTCCGTAGTATCCCTTGTTACACCGACACTTGCTCACCATTAGACGCCCATTACCGCTGCACCGCTCCCTGTACTCGCTTCCTAAGGGGGTTTGAAGACAAGGGGGTGTTAATGGTCTGAGAAATTAAGGTTGTTTTAAGGGGTTCTAAGGGGTTTTAAAGGTGACGGTGCTAATAATAATAATAATAAAAATTGTAATAAGAGGAGGAGGAGGAGGAGGAGGAGGAGGAGGAATACAAAGGAATACAAAGGAAGACAAACAGCAACAGACCCTTAGGTCCTTACTAGGCTGTTTGTGAAAACTATCTACTAACTACCAGTGGTAGAGACAGGACAGCAAAGCAGAAGGCTCCTCCCCACCCGCCCCTCCCTCCAGCCGAGGCTGGCAGGAAAAAAAAGGCGAAACCATGTGATATTAAAAAATCACATGGAATTTTAGTAGAGAGTGAAAAGGAAATGTGTAATCTACGTCTGACTACTTGTGTTTGTGGGGGAAAGTGTTAACGCTTGGTGAATGTCATGTGGTGTGTGCATTGTGTACGTGGATGCACAGTGTGTATGTCGAATGGGTGGTGCGGCAGCCTTGCCTGGCGCTTTCTAGGGAGGCAGCAGTCAATCAGGCCCCAGCTCCGTTCAATCCACTGAGATAGCATACTTTCCCTGTAGGGACTCCGTACGCTGATAACCCCTTGCAACATTGATCCCTGGTACTTAGTTCCCGATGATGATCAATGGTTGACAAGGCCCTCTCCAAACACAGCCCGTCACAGGTCGAGAGTAGTAGTAGTGACCGTTTACTCTGGGCTATCTGTGCGTGTATGCAGTGTAGTGTAGTATGTATGTAAACACAGTGTGGAGTCAAAAAGGTGGTGCGGCAGCCTTGCCTGGCGCTTTCAAGAGAGGCAGCAGTCAATCAGGCCCCAGCTCCGTACAACCACTGTAAAAGTGCACTTCCCTTTAAAGGGCGCCGCACACTGTATGGTTACCCCCTGCAGCGGTGACCCTGGTACCTTAAATCCCGATGATGGTCACCTACTGTCAGGGCTCTTGACTATCCACAGCCCTTCACAGATCGAGAGTAAAAGTAGTGACCGTTCACTCCGGGCTATCTGTGTCATGTATGGAGGGTGAGAGTAATTTAAACTAACGGGCAATTTAATTCACGATCAGAGGCCCGGGAGATAAAAGAAAAAGCGCAAATTATTCGGAAATGAATAGCGACAACCGGGGATTACATTCAAAGGTATTTATCGAGGCGAACTTTGAACGTTTCGATAGTACCTGAGTTGACAACATTTGATGGCAGACCATTCCATATATTGACTATGCGATTAAAGAAAAAGTGTTTGACTTCATTTGTTACAAAACGCTTACCAACAATTTTGAAACCATTGCTTCTGGTGACATTTGACTGGTCGACTGATACGTATTTTTGAATATTCATATTTGCAAACCCATTAAAAATTTTGAAAAGCATGATAAGGTCGCCTCTTACTCTCCGTTTCTCAAGAGAAAATAAATTTAATTCCTTTAGGCGTTCCTCGTAGGATTTGTTCCGCAACCTTGGGATCATTTTTGTTAATCTGCGTTGTATTTTTCTAATTTTTCAATATCTTTTTTGTAATACGGTGACCAAAACTGAACATTGTATTCGAGATGTGGACGGACGAGTGAGTTATATAATGTTAATATTATTTTTTCAGACTTGAAAGTGAAAGATCGTCCAATGAAACCAACTAATTTATTCGCAGTTTTGACGACTTCAGTACAGTGTTTGCTAGGCTTGAGGTCTGCTGAAACAATGACACCAAGATCTTTTTCTTTGTCCACACTCGTCATTGGGATATCATTCATCTTGTATGTCGCCTGAGGATTTTGATTTCCTATGTGTAATACGTGGCATTTATCTATATTGAATTTCATTTGCCACTTGTTTGACCATTCGATGAGAGTATCTAAATCTTTTTGCAAAAGTTGTCTTTGGCTTTCTGAGTCTACTCTGTTTGCAATTTTGTGTCATCTGCGAATTTTGAGAGCTTACAATTTATTCTTTCATCAATGTCGTTAATATATATAATAAAAGAATAGGTCCCAGAACTGATCCTTGAGGAACGCCACTGCTTACGTTAATCCATTCTGAAGATTTACCATTGATCACAACTCGCTGTTTACGATCAGACAACCAATCCTCGATCCACGCTGCAATGTCACCAGTTATACCATGCGCTTTTACTTTGTTGATAAGACGTTTATGTGGCACTTTGTCAAAAGCCTTTTGGAAGTCAAGATATATGACATCAACCGCTCTAGTGTTGTCGTACAAATTATATATATCATGGAAAAAGTCAAGTAAATTTGTTAGACATGACCGCTTGTTTCTAAATCCATGTTGTGATTCGTTTATTATGTTGTTACTTTCTAAGAATGCAACAACTTTATCCCTCAAAACTGTCTCCATTAATTTACCTACCACTGAAGTGAGGCTAATTGGTCGATAATTTCTAGTTTGAGACTTGTCACCTTTTTTAAAGATTGGAGTTACGTTAGCGAGTTTCCAGTCATCAGGAACTTTACGAGTGCTAAGTGATTTATTAAAGAGGATAGACAATGGTTTAACAAGTTCTTTCTTTGCCTCTTTTAGTATTCGTGGAGAAATTTTATCGGGACCAGGAGTTTTGTTTGTTTTAACTTTATTTATTGCGCTCAAAATTACATTTTCTTGGATATCGCACGTATTTAAACAGACATTATTGCTGTGATTTGGTGCAGTTGGCTGATTTTCTGAATGAGTTTCTTCAGTGAAGACTGACGCGAAGTAATTGTTTAATTTAATAGCCATTTCAATTTCGTCGTCCGTGTGTTCGCCATTAGGAGGAGGAGGAGGAGGAGGAAGAAGAAGAAGAGGAAGAAGAGGAAGAGGAGGGGACACAATACAATATGCACATCAGGACAAGACCAGAACATAATAATAATAAT